>NW_026138368.1:0-21305 GCF_025592945.1 Manacus candei
CCCTGAAACGGGGACCCCCCCAAAATAGGGAACCCCCCTCCTAAAAATAGGGATCCCCCAAAACAGGGACCCCCCAAAATGGGGACCCCCCCTCCCAAAAATGGGGATCCCCCCAACTGTGACCCCCCCAAAGGGGGTCACCCTCAAATGAGCCCCCCCCCCAAAAGGGAGGGACCCCCAAAGAGGGACCCTCCCCCCCCCATCCCAAAATTTGGAATCCTCAAAGGGGGACTCCCCAAAAAATCCCAGAGGACCCCCCCCCCACATACGGAGCCCAACTTGGGGGGCTGCACCCACCCAGGGGGGTCCTCACCCCCTGGGGGTCCCGGGGTGCCCCCCGACCCTCTGAGTGCCCCCCCTGACCCTTTGGGTGCCCCCTCAGACCCCCAAAGCCCCCCCCAAAACCCCTCCTCGGAGACCCCTCAGGGCATCCCCCTCCCCCGGGGGTGGGTGACCCTCACTCGGGGGGTCCCTCAAACCTCCCCCCACCCCCCTGGGGGTCCCGGGGTGCCCCCCCTGACCCCGTGGGTGCCCCCCTGACCCCGTGGGTGCCCCCCCTGACCCTTTGTAGCCCCCCCTGACCCCGTGGGTGCCCCCCTGACCCTTTGTAGCCCCCCCTGACCCCCTGGGTGCCCCCCTGACCCCGTGGGCGCCCCCCCGACCCTTTGGGTGCCCCGCCCCGACCCCGTGGGTGCCGCCCTGACCCTTTGTAGCCCCCCCCCGACCCTTTGTAGCCCCCCTGACCCTTTGTAGCCCCCCTGACCCTTTGTAGCCCCCCCCGACCCCGTGGGTGCCCCCCTGACCCCGTGGGTGCTCCCCGTGACCCCGGAGGTGGGTGACCCTCACTCTGGGGGGGCCCCACTCCCCTCCCCACCCCCGGGGGATACTGGGGTGACCCCCCCTGACCCCGTGGGTGCCCCCCCTGACCCTTTGTAGCCCCCCCTGACCCCGTGGATGACCCCCCGACCCCGTGGGTGCCCCCCCCCCGACCCTTTGGGTGCCCCGCCCCGACCCCGCGGGTGCCACCCCGACCCTTTGTAGCCCCCCCTGACCCCATGGGTGCCCCCCTGACCCTTTGTAGCCCCCCTGACCCTTTGTATCCCCCCCCGACCCTGTGGGTGCCCCCCTGACCCCGTGGGTGCCCCCCCCTGACCCCGGGGGTGGGTGACCCTCACTCTGGGGGGGCCCCACTCCCCTCCCCACCCCCGGGGGATACTGGGGTGACCCCCCTGACCCCGTGGGTGCCCCCCCTGACCCTTTGTAGCCCCCCCTGACCCCGTGGATGACCCCCCGACCCCGTGGGCGCCCCCCTGACCCTTTGTAGCCCCCCCTCCGACCCCGTGGGTGCCACCCCGACCCTTTGTAGCCCCCCCTGACCCCATGGGTGCCCCCCTGACCCTTTGTAGCCCCCCTGACCCTTTGTATCCCCCCCGACCCTGTGGGTGCCCCCCTGACCCCGTGGGTGCCCCCCCCTGACCCCGGGGGTGGGTGACCCTCACTCGGGGGGGGCCCCACTCCCCTCCCCACCCCCGGGGGATATTGGGGTGCCCCCCCTGACCCCGTGGGTGCCCCCCTGACCCCATGGGTACCCCCCCCTGACTCTTTGTAGCCCCCCCTGACCCCATGAGTGCCCCCCCCCGACCCCGTGGGTGCCCCCCTGACCCCGTGGGTGCCCCCCCCCGACCCCGTGGGTGCCCCCCTTGCCCAGATCAAGAGCGGGGAGAACGCGGCGAGCATCGCGGGGGAGCTGGCGCGGCACACGCGGGGCCCGGTGTTCGCGGGGGACGTGAGCTCGGCCGTGCGGCTCCTCGAGCAGCTCCTCGACATCCTGGACGCGCAGCTGCAGGCCCTGAGGCCCCTGGAGAGGGAGTCGGCCGGCAAGAACTACAACAAGGTGGTTTGGGGGTTCACCCCACTGGGGGGGGCGAGGGGACAGTGGGGGGGACAGCTGGGACCAAGGGGGGACTCGTGTGGGGGACACCCTGGACAGACCCCGCAGGCCCTGAGGCCCCTGGAGAGGGAGTCGGCCGGCAAGAACTACAACAAGGTGGGACCCCAGACCCGGGTTTGGGGGTTTACCCCACTGGGGAGGGCACGGGGACAGTGGGGGGACATCTGGGACCGAGGGGGACTCGTGTGTGGGACACCCTGGACAGACCCCTCAGGCCCTGAGGCCCCTGGAGAGGGAGTCGACCGGGAAGAACTACAACAAGGTGGGACCCCAGACCCGGGTTTGGGGGTTCAACCCACTGGGGAGGGTGGGGGGACACCCGGGAGTGGGGGGGACTCGTGTGGGGGACACCCTGGACACGCAGCTCCAGGATCTGTTCCTGCCTGAGAGGGAGTTGGATGGAAAGAACTTCAACAAGGTGGGACCCCAAGACCTGGATTTGGGGGTTCACCCCACTGGGGAGGGTGGGGGGACACTCAGGAACAAGGGGGGGACATCTGGGACCAAGGGGGACTCGTGTGGGGGACACCCTGGACAGACCCCGCAGGCCCTGAGGCCCCTGGAGAGGGAGTCGGCCGGCAAGAACTACAACAAGGTGGGACCCCAGACCCGGGTTTGGGGGTTTACCCCACTGGGGAGGGCACGGGGACAGTGGGGGGACATCTGGGACCGAGGGGGACTCGTGTGTGGGACACCCTGGACAGACCCCTCAGGCCCTGAGGCCCCTGGAGAGGGAGTCGACCGGGAAGAACTACAACAAGGTGGGACCCCAGACCCGGGTTTGGGGGTTCAACCCACTGGGGAGGGTGGGGGGACACCCGGGAGTGGGGGGGACTCGTGTGGGGGACACCCTGGACACGCAGCTCCAGGATCTGTTCCTGCCTGAGAGGGAGTTGGATGGAAAGAACTTCAACAAGGTGGGACCCCAAGACCTGGATTTGGGGGTTCACCCCACTGGGGAGGGTGGGGGGACACTCAGGAACAAGGGGGGGGACATCTGGGACCAAGGGGGACTCGTGTGGGGGACACCCTGGACAGACCCCACAGGCCCTGAGGCCCCTGGAGAGGGAGTCGGCCGGCAAGAACTACAACAAGGTGGGACCCCAGACCCGGGTTTGGGGGTTCAACCCACTGGGGAGGGTGGGGGGACACCCGGGAGTGGGGGGGACTCGTGTGGGGGACACCCTGGACACACAGCTCCAGGATCTGTTCCTGCCTGAGAGGGAGTTGGATGGAAAGAACTTCAACAAGGTGGGACCCCAAGACCTGGATTTGGGGGTTCACCCCACTGGGGAGGGTGGGGGGACACCCAGGAGTGAGGGGGGACATGTAGGAACAAGGGGGGGACATCTGGGACCAAGGGGGGACTTGTGTGGGGGACACCCTGGACAGACCCCGCAGGCCCTGAGGCCCCTGGAGAGGGAGTCGGCCGGCAAGAACTACAACAAGGTGGGACCCCAGACCCGGATTTGGGGGGACAGACGGGTGGGGACGGGGGGACACACCCAGGAACAAGGGGGGATACCCGGGAGTGAGGGGGACTGGTGTGTGGGACACCTTGGACACGCAGCTCCAGGATCTGTTCCTGCCTGAGAGGGAGTGGGATGGGAAGAACTCCAACAAGGTGGGACCCCAAAAGCCGGGATTTGGGGGTTCACCCCACTGGGGGGGCCGAGGGGGCATCGTTGGGACCGGGGGGGGCCGGGGTTGTGGGATGGGCTGGACCCGCTGCCCCTGGAGTGGGGGTGTCCCAAATGTTGGGGGGCTCCTGTTCCAGAGCTCGGACACCCCCGGCCCCCAATTCTGGGGGGCTCCAGCCCCAGATCTGGGGGTTGTTCAACCCCAGATTTTGGGGTTGTTGTGCCCCAGATTTGGGGTTGTTCTGCCCCAGATTTGAAGGGCTCCTGTCTCAGATTTGGGGGTTGTTCAGTCCCAGATTTTGAGGTTGTTCTACCCCAGATTTTGGGGTTCCCCTGCCCCAGATTTGGGGTTATTCAACCCCAGATTTGGAGTTATTGTGCCCCAGATTTGGGGTTGTTGTGCCCCAGATTTTGGGGTTGTTCTCCTCCAGATTTGGGGTTATTCAGCCCCAGATTTTAGGGTTGTTCTGCCCTGGATTTTGGGGTTATTCAGCCCCAGATTTTGGGGTTGTTCAGCCCTGGATTTTGGGGTTCTCCTGCCCCAGATTTGAGGTTGTTCTGCCCCAGATTTTGGGGTTATTCAGCCCCAGATTTGGGGTTGTTGTGCCCCAGATTTGGGGTTGTTGTGCCCCACATTTTGGGGTCCCTCCCCAACCCCACTGTTCCCCCCCAGATGCACAAGCGGGAACGAACCTGCAAGGATTACATTAAGGTGAGGGGGCGTGGCCACTCGGGGGGCGTGGCTGCTCGGGGGGCGTGGCCGCTCAGGGGGCGTGACCTGCGAGATGGGCGTGGCCGTGCATGGTGGGAGGGGTTTGGTGTGTGGGTGTGGTCGGGGGTGTGTCGTATCCGGTGGGTGGAGTTTGTGGAGTTGTGGGCGGGGTCTTGGTGGGTGGGTCAGGGCGGGGTGAAGGAGGAGGTGGGGTCTGTACTGGGTGTGGCTGTGCTGGTGGGCGTGGCCTGGATGGGATGGGTGGAGGCTGTGAATGGGCGGGGCTTGGGGGAAATGGGTGTGGTCTGGATGGGTGTGGTCTGAGGGTTACCGGTGGGTGTGGCTTAGAAAGGATGGGCGTGGCCTCGGTGGGCGGGGTTCTGTTGTGGGTGGGATTTGTGAGGAGGTGGGTGTGGCCTAAGTGGGTGTGGCCTGTCTGGGTGGGTGTGTCCAGGTGACATCAGCTGGTGCAGACAATGGGTGGGGCTTGACCTGCTGTTGGGCGGGGTCTGTCTGGATGGGCGTGTCCCAATGGGCGTGACCCCATGTGGGAGTGGTCTGTCCTGGTGGGCGTGGTCTGTCCTGGTGGGCGTGTCCCAGTGGGCGTGTCCTGGCAGGCATTATCAGCCATGGGAGACATAGATATGTGGGTGTGGCCTGTCACGGGTGGGCGTGGTCTGTCCAAGTAGGGGTGGCATATCTGAGTGGGTGTGGCCTAGAATATGGTGGGTGGGGCTTGTACCAGTGGGCAGGACCTGTCTGGGTGGGTGTGACCAGTGGGTGAGGCCAGTGGGTGTGGCCAGTCCTGATGGGCGTGTCCAACTGGGCATGTCCCCGTGGGCGTGTCCCCTTCCCACAGGCCCTGGTGGAGGCCATTGTGGTGGGTGGGGCCTGTCCCAACTGGACGTGTCCCCATGGGCGTGTCCCATCCCCGTGTCCCATCCCAGTGGGCGTGTCCCATCCCGGTGGGCGTGTCCCCTTCCCACAGGCCATGGTGGAGGCCGTGGGGGTGGGTGGGGCCTGTCCCGGCTGGGCGTGTCCCCATGGGCGTCTCCCATCCCGGTGGGCGTGTCCCCTCTCCGTCTCCCATCCCGGTGGGTGTGTCCTACCCCGGTGGGTGTGTCCCATCCCGGTGGACGTGTCCCACCCCGGTGGGCGTGTCCCATCCCGGTGGGCGTGTCCCATCCCCGTGTCGCATGCCGGTGGGTGTGTCCCATGCCGGTGGGCGTGTCCCATCTCGGTGGGTGTGTCCCATCCCGGTGGGCGTGTCCCATCCTGGTGGGCGTGTCCCCTCCCCGCAGGCCGTGGTGGAGGCCATTGGGGTGGGTGGGACCTGTCCCAGCTGGGCGTGTCCCATCCCGGTGTCCCACCCCGGTGGGCGTGTCCCATCCCGCTGGGTGTGTCCCATCCCGGTGTCCCACCCCGGTGGGCGTGTCCCATCCCGGTGGGCGTGTCCCCTCCCCTCAGGCCGTGGCGGAGGCCATGGGGGTGGGTGTGGCCTTTCCCAGCTGGGCGTGTCCCCATGGACATGTCCCATCCCGGTGGGCGTGTCCCCTCCCAGTGTCCCATCCCCATGGGCATGTCCCACCCCGGTGGGCGTGTCCCCTCCCGGTGGGCGTGTCCCATCCCGGTGGGCGTGTCCCCTCCCGGTGGGCGTGTCCCATGCCGGTGGGCGTGTCCCCCCTCCCGCAGGCCGTGGTGGAGGCCGTGGACAACCTGCTGCGCCCCGAGGCCCTGGAGTCGTGGCGGGACATGAACGGCTCGGAGCAGGCGCACACGGCCACCATGCTGCTCGACGTGCTCGAGGAGGGGGCCTTCCTGCTCGCCGACAACGTCAAGGAGCCCGCCCGCTTCCTGGCCGCCCGCCAGAACCTGGGTCAGACCCCAGATACCCCCCCGGGGCATTGGGGGGATCCTCAACCCCTCCCTGGGGACCCCCGCCCGCCAGAACCTGGGTCAGACCCCCAGATACCCCCCCGGGGCATTGGGGGACCCTCAACCCCTCCCTGGGGACCCCCGCCCGCCAGAACCTGGGTCAGACCCCCAGACACCCCCTGGGGCATTGGGGGATCCTCAACCCCTCCCTGGGGACCCCCGCCCGCCAGAACCTGGGTCAGACCCCCAGACACCCCCTGGGGCATTGGGGGATCCTCAACCCCTCCCTGGGGACCCCCACCCGCCAGAACCTGGGTCAGACCCCCAGACACCCCCCGGACACCTCAGACACCCCCCGGGGCATTGGGGGATCCTCCAAACCCTCCCTGGGGACCCCCAACTACCAGAACCTGGGTCAGCCCCCCAGACACCCCCCGGGGGCATTGGGGGATCCCTGAAACCCCCCCTGAAACCCTCCCTTGGGAACCCCGAGAGACCCCCCCGACCCCTCCCGGAGCGTGTGTGTGTGTGTGTTTGTGTGTGACACACGTGTGTGTGTGTGACACGTGTGTGTGTGTGTGTGTGTGTGTGTGTGACACACGTGTGTGTGTGTGTGTGTGTTTGTGTGTGACACACGTGTGTGTGTGTGTGTGTGTGTTTGTGTGTGACACACGTGTGTGTGTGTGTGTTTGTGATTGTGTGTGACACATGTGTGTGTGTGTGACACGTGTGTGTGCGTGCTGCGTGTGAGATGTGTGTGTGCCACACACGTGTGTGTGTGTGTGTGTGCTGCAGGTGAGATGTGTGTGTGTGACACACGTGTGTGTGTGTGTGTGTGTGACACACGTGTGTGTGACACACATAGGACAATACACAGGGGACACACATGACACACACAGCGCACACACATGACACACACGACACGTGACACACACGTGGCACACATATGGCACATACATGACACAGCCATGACCCACGTGTGTCCCCGCAGTGCTGGAGGTGTCTGTGCTGTGTGTGTGTGACACGTGTGTGTGTGTGCGTGTGACACACGTGTGTGTGTGTGTGTGTTCAGTGTATGACACACGTGTGTGTGTGTGTGTGTGACACGTGTTCAGTGTATGACACACGTGTGTGTGTGTGTGTGTGACACGTGTTCAGTGTATGACACACGTGTGTGTGTGTGACACATGTTCAGTGTATGACACACACGTGTGTGTGTGTGTGACACGTGTTCAGTGTATGACACACACATGACACACGTGTGTCCCGCAGTGCTGGAGGTGTCAGTGCTGAACACGGAGGGGACAGTGCTGTGTGTGTGTGTGTGTGACATGTGTGTGACACGTGTTCAGTGTATGACACACACGTGTGTGTGTGTGACACATGTTCAGTGTATGACACACACATGACACACCCATGACACACACGTGTGTCCCGCAGTGCTGGAGGTGTCTGTGCTGAACACGGAGGGGACAGTGCTGTGTGTGTGTGACACATGTTCAGTGTATGACACACGTGTGTGTGTGTGTGACACGTGTTCAGTGTATGACACACGTGTGTGTGTGTGACACATGTTCAGTGTATGACACACGTGTGTCCCGCAGTGCTGGAGGTGTCGGTGCTGAACACAGAGGGGACAGTGCTGTGTGTGTGTGTGTGACATGTGTGTGACACATGTTCAGTGTATGACACACACATGACACACGTGTGTCCTGCAGTGCTGGAGGTGTCGGTGCTGAACACGGAGGGGACAGTGCTGTGTGTGTGTGTGTGACACGTGTGTGTGACACGTGTTCAGTGTATGACACACACATGACACACGTGTGTCCCGCAGTGCTGGAGGTGTCTGTACTGAACACGGAGGGGACAGTGCTGTGTGTGTGACACGTGTTCAGTGTATGACACACGTGTGTGTGTGTGTGACACGTGTTCAGTGTATGACACACGTGTGTGTGTGTGTGACACGTGTTCAGTGTATGACACACGTGTGTGTGTGTGTGTGACCCATGTTCAGTGTATGACACATGTGTGTGTGTGTGACACGTGTTCAGTGTATGACACACGTGTGTGTGTGTGTGTGACCCATGTTCAGTGTATGACACATGTGTGTGTGTGTGACACGTGTTCAGTGTATGACACACGTGTGTGTGTGTGACACGTGTTCAGTGTATGACACACGTGTGTGTGTGTGACACGTGTTCAGTGTATGACACACACATGACACACCCATGACACACACGTGTCCCTGCAGTGCTGGAGGTGTCAGTGCTGAACACAGAGGGGACAGTGCTCTGTGTGTGTGTGTGACACGTGTGTGTGACACGTGTTCAGTGTATGACACACACATGACACACGTGTGTCCCGCAGTGCTGGAGGTGTCGGTGCTGAACACGGAGGGGACAGTGCTGTGTGTGTGTGTGTGTGTGTGACACGTGTGTGTGACCCATGTTCAGTGTATGACACACACATGACACACGTGTGTCCCTGCAGTGCTGGAGGTGTCGGTGCTGAACACGGAGGGGACAGTGCTGTGTGTGTGTGTGTGACATGTGTGTGACACGTGTTCAGTGTATGACACACCCATGACACACACGTGTGTCCTGCAGTGCTGGAGGTGTCAGTGCTGAACACAGAGGGGACAGTGCTGTGTGTGTGACACGTGTTCAGTGTATGACACACGTGTGTGTGTGTGTGTGACACGTGTTCAGTGTATGACACACGTGTGTGTGTGTGACCCATGTTCAGTGTATGACACACACATGACACACCCATGACACACATGTGTCCTGCAGTGCTGGAGGTGTCAGTGCTGAACACGGAGGGGACAGTGCTCTGTGTGTGTGTGTGACATGTGTGTGACACGTGTTCAGTGTATGACACACGTGTGTCCCGCAGTGCTGGAGGTGTCGGTGCTGAACACGGAGGGGCCGCTGCAGGAGCTCGTGTTCCCACAGGAACTGGGGGGCGACGGGTCCATCCAGCTCTCGGCCAGCACCCTCAAACAGAACAGCAGGAACGGTGAGAGAGCACCAAAAACACCCCAAAACCACCCAAAATACCCCAAAATACCCTCAAACAGAACAGCAGGAACGGTGAGGGGGGACAGGGACACCCCAAAATACCCCAAAAACAGCTAAAATACCCCAAACACCCTCAAACAGAACAGCAGGAACGGTGAGGGGGGACCCAAAACACCCCAAAATACCCCAAAATACCCCAAAATACCCCCAAAACACCCAAAATACCCCAAAACACCCTCAAACAGAACAGCAGGAACGGTGAGAGAGCACCCAAAATACCCCCAAAATACCCCAAAATACCCCAAAACACCCTCAAACAGAACAGCAGGAACGGTGAGGGGGGTCAGGGACACCCCAAAAACACCCAAAATACCCCAAAAACACCCCAACCCCAAACCTCCTCAAACAGAACAGCAGGAACGGTGAGAGGGCACCCAAAATACCCCAAAAACACCCAAAATACCCCCAAAACACCCAAAATACCCCAAATACCCCAAATACCCCAAACCCCCTCAAACAGAACAGCAGGAACGGTGAGGGGGGACTGGGGGGGTCCTGAGACGATTTAGGGCTGTCCCTGAGGGTTTTGGGGTCTCTGCAGGGCGATGAAGGTGCTCGGGGGGGTTCTGGGGTGTCCCTGAGGGTTTTGGGGTCTCTGCAGGTTTTGGGGTCTCTCCAGGGTGGTGAAGGTGTTCAGGGGGGTTTTGGGGTCTCTGCAGGTTTTGGGGTCTCTGCAGGGCGATGAAGGTGCTCGGGGGGGTTTTGGGGTCTCTGCAGGTTTTGGGGTCTCTGCAGGGCGATGAAGGTGCTCAGGGGGGTTTTGGGGTCTCTGCAGGTTTTGGGGTCTCTGCAGGGCGATGAAGGTGCTCGGGGGGGTTTTGGGGTCTCTGCAGGTTTTGGGGTCTCTGCAGGGCGATGAAGGTGCTCGGGGGGGTTTTGGGGTCTCTGCAGGGCGATGAAGGTGCTCGGGGGGGTTCTGGGGTGTCCCTGAGGGTTTTGGGGTCTCTGCAGGGGTGGTCAAGGTCGTCTTCATCCTCTACAACAACCTGGGGCTGTTCCTGCCCACGGAGAACGCCACGGTCCGCCTGGGGGGGGAGGGGGGGCCCCGCGCCCCCCAACTCGTCGTCAACTCGCAGGTGATCGCGGCCTCCATCAACAAGGAGTCCAGCAGGGTCTTCCTCAGGGACCCCGTGGTCTTCACCCTGCCCCACCTCGAGGTGAGACCCCAAAAAACCCAGCCAGGACCCCACAAACCCACCCAGAGCCCAAAAACCCAGCCAGGACCCCAAAAAACCCAGTCAGAGCCCAAAAACCCATCCAGGACCCCAAAAACCCAGTCAGAGCCCAAAAACCCACCCAGACCCCAAAAACCCAACCCAGACCTACGGAAACCCACTCAGACCCCAAAAACCCACCCAGACCCCCCAAAACCCCCCCTAATCCCCCCATTTGTCCCCCCCAGACCAAGATCCCTTTCGGTGCCAACTTTTCCTTCTGGAATTCCCGGGGCTGGGATCCCCTCCCTGACCTTGGGACCCTCCCCCAGCCCCGAGACCCCCCCCCGGGATCCCCAAAACCCCCCCTGACCCCCCGAGACCCCCCCCGACCCCCCCATTTGTGCCCCCCAGACCAAGATCCCTTTCGGTGCCAACTTTTCCTCCTGGAATTCCCGGGGCTGGGATCCCCTCCCTGACCTTGGGACCCTCCCTTGGCACTAAGACCCCCCCCAGGACCCCCCAAAACCCCCCCTGACCCCCCGAGACTCCCCCTGACCCCCCCAGACCCCCCTGACCCCCCATTTGTGCCCCCCAGACCAAGAACCGCTTTGATGCCAACTTTTCCTTCTGGAATTCCCGGGGCTGGGATCCCCTCCCTGACCTTGGGACCCTCCCCCAGCCCCGAGACCCCCCCTGGGACCCCCCAAACCCCCCCCAGGATCCCCCAAACCCCCCCCCGGACACCCCAACCCCCCCCCCCGGGGCCCTCTGAGACCCCCCTGACCCCCCATTTGTCCCCCCCAGACCAAGAACCCCTTCAGGGTCAACTTTTCCTTCTGGAATTCCCGGGGCTGGGATCCCCTCCCTGACCTTGGGACCCTCCCCCAGCCCCAAGACCCCCCCGGGACCCCTCAAAACCCCCCCAGGACCCCCCAAAACCCCTCCAGGACCCCCCGAGACCCCCCCTGAGCCCCCCATTTATCCCCCCCAGACCAAGAATAACTTTGGTGCCAACGGCTCCTTCTGGAATTCCCAGGGTTGGGATCCCCTCCCTGACCTTGGGACCCTCCCCCAGCCCCGAGACCCCCCTGGGACCCCCCAAACCCCCCCAGGACCCTCTGAGACCCCCCCCTGACCCCCCCATTTGTCCCCCCCCAGACCAAGATCCCCTTCGGTGCCAACTTTTCCTTCTGGAATTCCTGGGGCTGGGATCCCCTCCCTGAATGTGGGACCCCCCTGGGACCCCCAAAACCCCCCCAGGACCCCCCAAAACCCCCCGGGACCCTCGGAGACCCCCCCTGACCCCCCCATTTGTCCCCCCCCAGACCAAGAACCACTTTGGTGCCAACGGCTCCTTCTGGAATTCCCGGGGCTGGGATCCCCTCCCTGAATGTGGGACCCCCCTGGGACCCCCCAAAACCCCCCCAGGACCCCCTGGGACCCCCCCAGAACCCCCCGAGACCCCCCCTGACCCCCCATTTTTCCCCCCCCAGACCAAGAACCACTTTGGTGCCAACTGCTCCTTCTGGAATTCCCGGGGCTGGGATCCCCTCCCTGACCTTGGGACCCCCCCCGGGACCCCCCAAAACCCCCCCTGACCCCCTGAGACTCCCCCTGACCCCCCCTGACCCCCCTGACCCCCCATTTGTCCCCTCCCAGACCAAGAACCACTTTGGTGCCAACTGCTCCTTCTGGAACTACTCGGAGCGCTCCATGGCCGGGCACTGGTCGAGCCAGGGCTGCCGCCTGCTGAGGTCCAACGGCACCCACAGCTCCTGTGCCTGCTCCCACCTCACCAACTTCGCCCTCCTCATGGCACGGAGACAGAGTGTGAGTCACCTGGGCACACCTGGGCACACCTGGGCACACCTGGGCACACCTGGGTACACACCTGGGTACACCTGGGCACACCTGGGCACACCTGGGTACACACCTGGGTACACCTGGGCACACCTGGGCACACCTGGGCACACCTGGGCACACCCACACACACACCTGGGCACACCTGGGCACACCCACAGCTCCTGTGCCTGCTCCCACCTCACCAACTTCGCCCTGCTCATGGCACGGAGGCAGAGCGTGAGTCACCTGGTACACCTGGGCACACCTGGGCACACCTGGGCACACCTGGGCACACCCACACACACACCTGGGTACACCTGGGCACACCTGGGTACACACCTGGGCACACCCACACACACACCTGGGCACACCTGGGCACACCCACAGCTCCTGTGCCTGCTC
Source organism: Manacus candei (assembly GCF_025592945.1). NCBI lineage: Eukaryota > Metazoa > Chordata > Aves > Passeriformes > Pipridae > Manacus > Manacus candei. The sequence continues at coordinate 12,660 of NW_026138368.1, forward strand.
CCACCTCACCAACTTCGCCCTCCTCATGGCACGGAGGCAGAGTGTGAGTCACCTGGTACACCTGGGCACACCTGGGCACACCTGGGCACACCCACACACACACCTGGGCACACCTGGGCACACCTGGGTACACACCTGGGTACACCTGGGCACACCTGGGCACACCTGGGTACACACCTGGGCACACCTGGGCACACCTGGGCACACCTGGGTACAGCCACACACACACCTGGGCACACCTGGGCACACCCACAGCTCCTGTGCCTGCTCCCACCTCACCAACTTCGCCCTCCTCATGGCACGGAGGCAGAGCGTGAGTCACCTGGGCACACCTGGGCACACCTGGGTACACCTGGGCACACCTGGGCACACCCACACACACACCTGGGCACACCTGGGTACACCTGGGCACACCCACACACACACCTGGGCACACCTGGGCACACCCACAGCTCCTGTGCCTGCTCCCACCTCACCAACTTCGCCCTCCTCATGGCACGGAGGCAGAGTGTGAGTCACCTGGTACACCTGGGCACACCTGGGTACACCTGGGCACACCCACACACACACCTGGGCACACCTGGGCACACCTGGGCACACCTGGGCACACCCACACACACACCTGGGCACACCTGGGTACACCTGGGCACACCTGGGCACACCCACACACACACCTGGGTACACACCTGGGCACACCTGGGCACACCTGGGCACACCTGGGCACACACACACACACACCTGGGCACACCTGGGTACACCCACAGCTCCTGTGCCTGCTCCCACCTCACCAACTTCGCCCTGCTCATGGCACGGAGGCAGAGCGTGAGTCACCTGGTACACCTGGGCACACCTGGGCACACCTGGGTACACCCACATACACACCTGGGCACACCTGGGCACACACCTGGGCACACCTGGGCACACCTGGGCACACATCTGGGCACACCCACACACACACCTGGGCACACCTGGGTACAAACACACACACACCTGGGCACACCTGGGTACACCCACAGCTCCTGTGCCTGCTCCCACCTCACCAACTTCGCCCTCCTCATGGCACGGAGGCAGAGTGTGAGTCACCTGGGCACACCTGGGCACACCTGGGCACACCTGGGCACACCTGGGTACACCTGGGCACACCCACACACACACCTGGGCACACCTGGGCACACCTGGGCACACCCACACACACACCTGGGCACACCTGGGCACACCTGGGCACACCCACACACACACCTGGGCACACCTGGGCACACCCACAGCTCCTGTGCCTGCTCCCACCTCACCAACTTCGCCCTCCTCATGGCACGGAGACAGAGCGTGAGTCACCTGGTACACCTGGGCACACCTGGGTACACCTGGGTACACCTGGGTACACCTGGGCACACCTGGGTACACCTGGGCACACCTGGGCACACCCACACACACACCTGGGCACACCTGGGTACACCTGGGCACACCTGGGCACACCCACACACACACCTGGGTACACACCTGGGCACACCTGGGCACACCTGGGCACACACACACACACACCTGGGCACACCTGGGTACACCTGGGTACACCCACACACACACCTGGGCACACCTGGGCACACACCTGGGCACACCTGGGCACACATCTGGGCACACCCACACACACACCTGGGCACACCTGGGTACAAACACACACACACCTGGGCACACCTGGGAACACACCTGGGCACACCTGGGCACACCTGGGCACACCCACACACACACCTGGGCACACCTGGGCACACCCGGGCACACCTGGCACACCCGGGCACACCTGGCACACCTGGGCACACCTGGGAACACACCTGGCACACCTGGGCACACCTGGGCACACCTGGGCACACCTGGGCACACCCACACACACACCTGGGCACACCTGGGCACACCTGGGACACACCTTGGCACACCCGGGCACACCTGGCACACCTGGCACACCTGGGCACTCCCCCAGCTCCTGCTCCCCCTCCTCAGCCCCGCCCTCTCCTGGCACAGAGACAGAGGGGGGGGGGGTACCAGGTGCCCCCAAACCCCCCAAACCCCCCAAACCCCCCAAACCCCCAAACCCCCAAATTCCCTCCTCAGAATTCCCATTTTCCCCATTTTCCCTCAGTTCCCAGCGTGGCTGAACCTTTTTCCAGGTGTCTCCGGTGACCCCCCAGGTCGGGATCCCGGTGGCCCCCGAACCTGCCTGGTGGTCCCTGTCCCTGCCCGTGGCTCTGGGTGACCCCAAACCCCTCAAACCCTCCCATGGCACCCCACAATTCCCATTTATTCCCATTTATTCCCATTTATTCCCATTTATTCCCGTTTTCCCGCAGTTCCCAGGGCGCTCTAACGAGGTGCTGCCATCGGTGATCACCTGGGCAGGATCCTGGTGGCCCCGCTGTGCCCGTTCCTGGTGCCCCCTGTCCCTGCCCATGACTCTGGGTGACCCCAAACCCCCAGAATTCCCATTTATTCCCATTTTTCCCCATTTTTCCCATTTCCCTCAGTTCCCAGGGCGCTCTAACGAGGTGCTGCCATCAGTGACCACCCGGTTGGGATCCTGGTGGCCCCGCTGTGCCCGTTCCTGGTGCCCCCTGTCCCTGCCCATGGCTCTGGGTGACCCCAAACCCCCACAATTCCCATTTTTTCCCCATTTTCCCCATTTCCCTCAGTTCCCAGGGCGCTTTAACGAGGTGCTGCCGTCGGTGACCACCCGGTTGGGATCCTGGTGGCCCTGCTGTGCCCGTTCCTGGTGCCCCCTGTCCCTGCCCGTGGCTCTGGGTGACCCCAAACCCCCAGAATTCCCATTTATATCCATTTATTCCCATTTATTCCCTTTTCCCTCAGTTCCCGGGGCGCTCTAACGAGGTGCTGCCATCGGTGACCACCCGGTTGGGATCCTGGTGGCCCTGCTGTGCCCGTTCCCGGTGCTCCCTGTCCCTGCCCATGACTCTGGGTGACCCCAAACCCCCACAATTCCCATTTATTCCCATTTATCCCCATTTATTCCCATTTATTCCCATTTATTCCCCTTTTCCCTCAGTTCCCAGGGTGCTCTAACGAGGTGCTGCCATCGGTGACCACCTGGTTGGGATCCTGGTGGCCCTGCTGTGCCCGTTCCTGGTGCCCCCTGTCCCTGCCCGTGGCTCTGGGTGACCCCAAACCCCCCAGAATTCCCATTTATATCCATTTATTCCCATTTTTCCCGTTTTCCCTCAGTTCCCGGGGCGCTTTAACGAGGTGCTGCTGTCGGTGATCACCTGGGCCGGGATCCTGGTGGCCCTGCTGTGCCTGGGCTTGGCCATCTCGGCCTTCTGCTGCCTGCGGGGGCTGCCCCCCGAGCGCACGACCATCCACAAGAACCTCTGCATCTCCCTCTTCCTCGCCGAGCTGCTCTTCCTCGTCGGCATCGACAAGACCCAGTACGAGGTACGGGGCGGGGGGGACGGGGGGGACACGCCTGGGACCACCGGGGCACACCTGGGACCACCAGGGCACACCTGGGACCAGCAGGGCACACCTGGGACCGGTAGGGCACACCTGGGACCACTGGGACTCACCTGGGACCACTGGGACACACCTGGGACCAGCAGGGCACACCTGGGACCACCGGGGCACACCTGGGACCACCGGGGCACAGCTGGGACCACCGGGGCACACCTGGGACCACCGGGGCACACCTGGGACCAGCAGGGCACACCTGGGACCAGTGGGGCTCACCTGGGACCACCGGGGCACAGCTGGGACCACTGGGACACACCTGGGACCAGCAGGGCACACCTGGGACCACTGGGGCTCACCTGGGACCACCGGGGCACACCTGGGACCACTGGGACACACCTGGGACCACCGGGATACACCTGGGACCACCAGGGCACACCTGGGACCACCAGGGCACACCTGGGACCACTGGGGCTCACCTGGGACCACCGGGGCACAGCTGGGACCACTGGGACACACCTGGGACCCCCGGGATACACCTGGGACCCCCGGGATACACCTGGGACCACCAGGGCACACCTGGGACCAGCAGGACACACCTGGGACCACCGGGGCACACCCAGGACCACTGGGATACACCTGGGACCACCAGGGCTCACCTGGGACCACTGGGGCACACCTGGGAACCCTGGGATACACCTGGGACCACCGGGGCTCACCTGGGACCACCAGGGAGGGACCACAGCACACCTGGGACCACCGGGGCACACCTGGGAGGGGCCTCAGCTCACCTGGGACCACTGGGACACACCTGGGACCACCAGAACACACCTGGGACCACTGGGGCACACCTGGGATCACCAGGGCACACCTGAGACCACTGGGACACACCTGGGATCACCAGAACACACCTGGGACCACTGGGACACAGCTGGGACCACCGGGGCACAGCTGGGACCAGCAGGGCACACCTGGGACCACCGGGGCACACCTGGGACCAGCAGGGCACACCTGGGACCACTGGGACTCACCTGGGACCACTGGGACACACCTGGGACCAGCAGGGCACACCTGGGACCACTGGGGCTCACCTGGGACCACCGGGGCACAGCTGGGACCACCAGGGCACACCTGGGACCAGCAGGGCACACCTGGGACCACTGGGGCACAGCTGGGACCAGCAGGGCACACCTGGGACCACTGGGGCACAGCTGGGACCACTGGGACACACCTGGGACCCCCGGGATACACCTGGGACCAGCAGGACACACCTGGGACCACCGGGGCTCACCTGGGACCACCGGGGCACAGCTGGGACCACTGGGGCTCACCTGGGACCACCGGGGCACAGCTGGGACCACTGGGACACACCTGGGACCCCTCGGGATACACCTGGGACCAGCAGGGCACACCTGGGACCAGCAGGACACACCTGGGACCACCGGGGCACACCCAGGACCACTGGGATACACCTGGGACCACCAGGGCTCACCTGGGACCACTGGGACACACCTGGGAACCCTGGGATACACCTGGGACCACCGGGGCTCACCTGGGACCACCAGGGAGGGACCACAGCACACCTGGGATCACCAGGGCACACCTGAGACCACTGGGACACACCTGGGACCAGCAGAACACACCTGGGACCACTGGGACACAGCTGGGACCACTGGACACACCTGGGACCAGCAGGGCACACCTGGGACCACTGGGACTCACCTGGGACCACCGGGGCACACCTGGGACCAGCAGGGCACACCTGGGACCAGCAGGGCACACCTGGGATCACTGGGACTCACCTGGGACCACCGGGGCACACCTGGGACCACCGGGATACACCTGGGACCAGCAGGGCACACCTGGGATCACTGGGGCACACCTGGGACCAGCAGGGCACACCTGGGACCAGCAGGGCACACCTGGGATCACTGGGGCACACCTGGGACCAGCAGGGCACACCTGGGACCACCGGGGCACACCTGGGACCACCAGGGCACACCTGGGACTACTGGGGCACACCTGGGACCACCGGGGCACACCTGGGGTCACTGGGATACACCTGGGACCACCAGAGCACACCTGTGAGGGTCAGGACTCACCTGGGACCACCGGGACACAGCTGGGACATCCCAGGGCACACCTGGGACCACCAGGACACACCCCGGACAACACCTGGGACCCCCGGGACACCCCCCGGGACCCCCCAGGGCACAGCAGGGACATTGTCCCCGTCCTCCCCAGGTGTCCCATCTTTGGAGGTCCCCGATGTCCCTGCGGTCACCTCAGGTGGCCTGGCCCAGCTCTGGGGTGGGCCCATGTCCCCAATGTCCCTGTCCCACCTCTGGGATGTCCCTGTCCCTGTCCCCAATGTTCCTGTCCCATCTCTGGGGTGTCCCCAATGTCCCCAATGTCCCCAATGTCCCCATGTCCCTGATCCCCATGTCCCTGATCCCAATGTCCCCAATGTCCCCAATGTCCCCATGTCCCCAATGTCCCCATGTCCCCAATGTCCCCAATGTCCCCATGTCCCCAATGTCCCTGATCCCAATGACCCCAATGTCCCCAGGTGGCGTGTCCCTTCTCTGGGGTGTCCCCAATGTCCCCATATCCCTGTCCCATCTCTGGGGTGTCCCCAGTGTCCCCATGTCCCTGATCCCAATGTCCCTGATCCCAATGTCCCCATGTCCCCAGGTGGCGTGTCCCATCTCTGGGGTGTCCCCATGTCCCTGTCCCATCTCTGGGGTGTCCCCACTGTCCCAATGTCCCCCCAATGTCCCCCCAATGTCCCCAATGTCCCCATGTCCCTGTCCCATCTCTGGGGTGTCCCCATCCCCAGGTGGCGTGTCCCATCTTCGTGGGGCTGCTGCCCTATTTCTTCCTGGCGTCGTTCTCGTGGCTGTGCCTCGAGGGGGTCCCGGTGTCCCTGCCCCCACTGTCCCTAATGTCCCCATGTCCCTGCCCCCCAATGTCCCTGTCCCCAGTGTCCCCAATGTCCCCAATGTCCCCATGTCCCTGTCCCCAATGTCCCCAATGTCCCCAATGTCCCTGTCCCCAATGTCCCCAATGTCCCCATGTCCCTGATCCCAATGTCCCCAATGTCCCCATGTCCCTGATCCCAATGTCCCCAATGTCCCCAATGTCCCCATGTCCCTGATCCCAATGTCCCCAATGTCCCCATGTCCCTGTCCCCAATGTCCCTGATCCCAATGTCCCCATGTCCCTGTCCCCAATGTCCCCATGTCCCCATGTCCCTGATCCCAGTGTCCCCAATATCCCCATGTGGTGTGTCCCATCTCTGGGGTGTCCCCATGTCCCCATGTCCCCAATGTCCCTGATTCCAATGTCCCCACTGTCCCCAATGTCCCCCAATGTCCCCATGTCCCTGTCCCATCTCTGGGGTGTCCCACTGTCCCAATGTCCCCCCAATGTCCCCAATGTCCCCACTGTCCCCACTGTCCCCAGTGGCGTGGGGTGTCCCATCTTCGCGGGGCTGCTGCCCTATTTCTTCCTGGCGTCGTTCTCGTGGCTGTGCCTCGAGGGGGTCCCGGTGTCCCTGCCCCCACTGTCCCTAATGTCCCCATGTCCCTGATCCCAATGTCCCCATGTCCCTGTCCCATCTCTGGGGTGTCCCCAATGTCCCCAATGTCCCCAATGTCCCCATGTCCCCAGGTGGCGTGTCCCATCTTCGCGGGGCTGCTGCCCTTCTTCCTGGCGTCGTTCTCGTGGCTGTGCCTCGAGGGGGTCCCGGTGGTCCCTGCCCCCAATGTCCCCATGTCCCTGTCCCCAATGTCCCCATGTCCCTGATCCCAATGTCCCCAATGTCCCCAATGTCCCCCAATGTCCCCAATGTCCCCAAGGTCCCCAATGTCCCTGTCCCCATGTCCCCATGTCCCCATGTCCACAATGTCCCCATGTCCCTGATCCCAATGTCCCCATGTCCCCATGTCCCTGTCCCATCTCTGGGGTGTCCCCACTGTCCAATGTCCCCCCAATGTCCCCAATGTCCCCAATGACCCCACTGTCCCCAGGTGGCGTGTCCCATCTTCGCGGGGCTGCTGCACTATTTCTTCCTGGCGTCGTTCTCGTGGCTGTGCCTCGAGGGGGTCCACCTGTACCTGCTGCTGCTCGAGGTGTTCGAGGGGGGGGACCCCGCGCGCCGCAAGTTTTACTATTTCGGGGGTTACGCCTTCCCCGCCCTCGTCGTGGCCGTGGCGGCCGCCGTGGATCACCGGAGCTACGGCACCGACACCGCGTGAGGAGGGAGGGGAGGGGAGAGGGACAGGGGAGAGGGAGGGGAGAGGGACGGGAGAGGGACAGGGGAGAGGGAGGGGATCACCGGAGCTACGGCACCGACACCGCTGTGAGGAGGGGAGGTGAGAGGGAGGGGAGAGGGAGGGGACGGGAGAGGGAGGGGATCACCGGAGCTACGGCACCGACACCGCGTGAGGAGGGAGGGGAGAGGGACAGGGGAGAGGGAGGGGAGAGGGAGGGGAGAGGGACAGGGGAGAGGGGAGAGGGAGGGGATCACCGGAGCTACGGCACCGACACCGCGTGAGGAGGGAGAGGGGAGAGGGACAGGGGAGAGGGACGGGGGAGAGGGGAGAGGGACAGGGAGAGGGACGGGGGAGAGGGACGGGGGAGAGGGACGGGGGAGAGGGACAGGGGAGAGGAGGGGAGAGGGAGGGGAGGGAAGGGAAGGGAAGGGGAGACAGGGGAGGGGAGGGGAGATGGGACAGGGGAAGGGGATAGAAGGGGAGGGGCTGGAAGGGGAGGGGTTTGGGAAGGGGAGGGGCTTGGGGGAGGGGAGGGGCTTGGGGAAGTAGGAGTTGGGGAGGGGAGGGGTTTGAAGAAAGGGAGAGTTTGGCAGGGGGAGAGGGAAGGGTTGGGGAAGGGGAGGAGCTGGAAGGGGAGGGGCTGTGGAGGGGAGGGGTTTTGGAAAGGGGAGGGGTTGGAAGAGGGGAGGGGCTTGAAGAAGGGGAGGGGTTTGGCAAAGGGAAGAGGTTTTGGGGAAGGGGAGGGGCCACAGGGATAGGGGAGGGGCTTGGGGAAGTAGGGGAGGGGGAGGGGCTTGGGGAAAGGGGAGGGGCTGGAAGGGGAGGAGCTTGGGAAAGGGAGGGGCTTGGGGAGGGGGTTGGGGAAAAGGGAGGGGCTTGGGGAAGAGGGAGGGGTTTGAAACCAGGGGGTGGAGTCTGAGCCCGG
>NW_026138369.1:0-69527 GCF_025592945.1 Manacus candei
GGGGACCCCAAATCTGGGGGGGACCCCAAATCTGGGGGGCTCATCCCAAATCCTGTCCTTTTCCCCACTTTTTTCCCCCATTCCCCTTTTCCCACCATCCCATCCCATCCATCCCCATCCCACCCCATCCCATCAATCCCATCCCATCCATCCCATCCCATCAATCCCATTCCCAATCCCATCCCCTCCATCCCATCCCATTCCACCCCATCCATCCCATCCCATCCATCCCATCCCATCCCATCCCCAATCCCATTCCCAATCCCATCCCATCCCCTCCATCCCATCCCAATCCCATTCCCAATCCCATTCCTAATCCCATCCCATTCCCAATCCCATCCCATCCCATCAATCCCATCCCATCCCATTCCCAATCCCATCCCATCCCATCCCATCCATCCCACCCCATCCCATCCCATCCTCTCCCATCCCATCCCATCAATCCCAATTCCCAATCCCATCCCACCCCATTCCCAATCCCATCAATCCCATCCCACCCCATCCCATCAATCCCATCCCACCCCATCCCATCAATCCCATCCCATCCCCTCCCATCCCATCCCATCCCATCCATCCCCTCCCATCCCATCAATCCCATCCCCAATCCCATCCCATCCCATCCCATCCCATCCATCCCAATTCCCAATCCCCTCCCATTCCCAATCCCATCCCATCCCATCAATCCCATCCCATCCATCCCATCCCATCAATCCCATTCCATCCATCCCACCCCATCAATCCCATTCCCAATCCCATCCCATCCCATCCCCAATCCCATCCCCAATCCCACCCCAATCCCACCCCAATCCCGTTCCCAGTGGAGCGCCGGCGCCGGGACAAGATCAACAACTGGATCGTCCAACTCTCCAAGATCATTCCCGACTGTTCCATGGAAAACACCAAATCCGGGCAGGTCTGTGCCCCTCCCCCTGACCCCCCTGATCCCCCCCCGACCCCCCTGACCCCCCCTGACCCCCCCTGACCCCCCCCTGACCCCCCGGAATTCCCGAATTCCCAGAGCAAGGGCGGGATCCTGTCCAAGGCCTGCGACTACATCCAGGAGCTGCGGCAGAGCAACCTCCGGCTCTCCGAGGAGCTGCAGGGCCTCGACCAGCTCCAGCTGGACAACGAGGTGCTGCGCCAGCAGGTGGGACTGGGGGCACTGGGAGGGACTGGGATAGACTGGGAGAGACTGGGAGTGGGACTGGGAGGCATTGGGAGGGACTGGGAGAGACTGGGAGAGACTGGGAGTGGGGCTGGGAGGGACTGGGAATAGTGGGAGGGACTGGGAGAACAGAAGGAGCTGCAGGGCCTCGACCAGCTCCAGCTGGACAAGGAGGTGCTGCAGCAGCAGGTCGGACTGGGAGCACTGGGAGGGACTGGGAGGCACTGGGAGTGGAGCTGGGAGAGACTGGGAGGGACTGGGAGGGCAGGAGGAGCTGCAGGGCCTCGACCAGCTCCAGCTGGACAACGAGGTGCTGCACCAGCAGGTGGGACTGGGAGCACTGGGAGGGACTGGGATAGACTGGGAGGGACTGGGAGAGACTGGGAGACCCTGGGAGAGACTGGGAGGGACTGGGAGTGGAGCTGGGAACAGTGGGAATGGAGCTGGGATAGACTGGGATAGACTGGGAGCACTGGGAGGGCAGGAGGAGCTGCAGCTGGACAAGGAGGTGCTGCGGCAGCAGGTCGGACTGGGAGCACTGGGAGTGGGGCTGGGAACTGTGGGAGGGACTGGGAATAGTGGGAGGGACTGGGAGGAGCTGCAGGGCCTGGAGCAGCTGCAGATGGACAAGGAGGTGCTGTGGCAGCAGGTGGGACTGGGGGCACTGGGAGGGACTGGGAGGCACTGGGAGTGGGGCTGGGAACAGTGGGAGGGCACTGGGAGAGACTGGGAGGGACTGGGATCAACTGGGAGCACTGGGAGGGCAGGAGGAGCTGCAGGGCCTGGAGCAGCTCCAGCTGGACAATGAGGTGCTGCTGCAGCAGGTGGGACTGGGAGCACTGGGAGGGACTGGGAGAGACTGGGAGAGACTGGGAGTGGGGCTGGGAACAGTGGGAGTGGAGCTGGGAGAGATTGGGATAGACTGGGAGGGACTGGGAGGGACTGGGAACAGTGGGAGACACTGGAATAACAGAAGGAGCTGCAGGGCCTCGACCAGCTCCAGCTGGACAACGAGGTGCTGCACCAGCAGGTGGGACTGGGAGCACTGGGAGGGACTGGGATAGACTGGGAGTGGGGCTGGGAGAGACTGGGAGCACTGGGAGGGACTGGGAGTGGAACTGGGAACAGTGGGAGGGAAACTGAGAATAGTGGGAATAGTGGGAGGGAACTGGGAGCAGTGGGAGGGCACTGGGAGCGACTGGGATAGACTGGGAGGGACTGGGAGCACTGGGAGGGCAGGAGGAGCTGCAGCTGGACAAGGAGGTGCTGCGGCAGCAGGTGGGACTGGGAGCACTGGGAGGCACTGGGGAGGAACTGGGAGCACTGGAAGGGACTGGGAGCAGTGGGAGTGGAGCTGGGAGCAGTGGGAGGGAACTGGGATAGACTGGGAGGGGACTGGGAGCACTGGGAGGGCAGGAGGAGCTGCAGCTGGACAAGGAGGTGCTGCAGCAGCAGGTGGGACTGGGAGCACTGGGAGGCACTGGGAGAGACTGGGAATGGAGCTGGGAGGGACTGGGTTGGACTGGGAGCACTGGGAGGGAACTGGGAGGGCTCTGGGGGATATTTCGGGGTGAGGGGGATATTTTGGGGGTCCGGGGGGGTTATTTTGGGGTCTGGGGGTTATTTTGGGGTCTCTGACACCCCCCTGACCCCCCCAAATCCAGGTGGAGGAGCTGAAGAACTCAGGGAGCACTGGGTGTTACTGGGAGGGAACTGGGTGTTACTGGGAGGGCTCTGGGGGATATTTTGGGGTGGGGGGGATATTTTGGGGTTCCGGGGGGGTTATTTTGGGGTCTGGGGGGTATTCTGGGGTCTCTGACCCCCCCAAATCCAGGTGGAGGAGCTGAAGGACCCAGGGAGTTCCAGGGAGCACTGGGAGTTACTGGGAGCACTGGGTGTTACTGGGAGGGCTCTGGGGGATATTTCGGGGTGGGGGGGATATTTTGGGGTTCCGGGGGGGTTATTTTGGGGTCTTGGGGATATTTTGGGGTCTCTGAAACCCCCCTGACCCCCCCAAATCCAGGTGGAGGAGCTGAAGAACTCAGGGAGCACTGGGTGTTACTGGGAGGGAACTGGGTGTTACTGGGAGGGCTCTGGGGGATATTTCGGGGTGGGGGGGATATTTTGGGGTTCCGGGGGGGTTATTTTGGGGTCTTGGGGATATTTTGGGTCTCTGAAACCCCCCTGGACGCCCCCAAATTCAGGTGGAGGAGCTGAAGAACTCAGGGAGCACTGGGTGTTACTGGGAGGGAACTGGGAGGGCTCTGGGGGATATTTTGGGGTGAGGGGGATATTTCGGGGCGAGGGGGATATTTTGGGGTCCCGGGGGGTTATTTTGGGGTCTCTGACCCCCCCCGGACCCCCCCAAATGCAGGTGGAGGAGCTGAAGAACTCAGGGAGCACTGGGTGTTACTGGGAGCACTGGGTGTTACTGGGAGGGCTCTGGGGGATATTTTGGGGTGTGGGGGGGATGTTTTGGGGTGGGAGGGTTATTTTGGGATTCTGAGGGATTATTTTGGGGTCTGGGGGTTATTTTGGGGTCTCTGACCCCCCCCAAATTCAGGTGGAGGAGCTGAAGAACTCAGAGAGCACTGGGTGTTACTGGGAGCACTGGGAGGGCTCTGGGGGATATTTCGGGGTGAGGGGGATATTTTGGGGTTCCGGGGGGTTATTTTGGGGTCTCTGACCCCCCCCCCCCGGACCCCCCCCCAAATGCAGGTGGAGGAGCTGAAGGACCCAGGGAGTTCCTGGGAGCACTGAGAGGGCTCTGGGGGATATTTCGGGGTGAGGGGGATATTTTGGGGTCCCGGGGGGTTATTTTGGGGTCTCTGACCCCCCCCCGGACCCCCCCAAATGCAGGTGGAGGAGCTGAAGAACTCAGGGAGCACTGGGTGTTACTGGGTGTTACTGGGAGCACTGGGAGGGCTCTGGGGGATATTTCGGGGTGGGGGGGATATTTTGGGGTCCCGGGGGGTTATTTTGGGGTCTCTGACCCCCCCCGGACCCCCCCCTAAATGCAGGTTGAGGAGCTGAAGAACAAGAACCTGCTGCTGCGGGCGCAGCTGCGCCAGCACGGGCTGGAGATCGTCATCAAGAACGACTCCCACTGACGGGGGGGGGCCCAAAAACCCCCCCCCGGACCCCCCCAAAACCCCAAAATCCCCCCCGACCCCTCCCCCACGCAGCCACCCCTCCCCCAGCGCGACTTGAGGCCCCCCCCAGCTCGGTTTGTTCCCCCCCTCCCCTCCCCCAAAAAATAAATCATGGCCGTGACCCCTCCCCCCCCCCACACGCCCCGCCCCCCCCCCGCGTGGTCTCGGGGGGGCTCCGCGACCCCCCCCCCCCAAAATGCCCTCGAGCCCCCCCCCCTCCCCCCAAAATCACGCCCCTCCCCCCCCCCCCGCACACGCTCTCGGGCCGGCGCCCCTCCCCCCACACTGCCTGCGCCCCTCCCCCACACTGGGGACCCCCCTCCCCTCCCCCCCCACAACCTCGGGACCCCCCCACTCAAATTTTGGAGGCTCCCCCCCAAATTTTGGGGGCTCCCCCACCCCCCTCTCCGCCCCTCCCCCCGCGGGGGGAGGGGGGGGAGGGTTCAAGGTGGGGGGAGGGGAGTTTTTGGGGGTCTCCCTTTCCCCTCCCCCCCCCCCCCCGCGGGGTTCGGACTCTTCTTCTTTTTTTTTTTTTTTTTTTTTTTTTTAAAACTTCTTCGGAACCGAAAGAAAAAAAAAAAAAAAAAAAAAGACCAAAAAAGACAAAAAAAAAAAGACAAAAAAAGACAAAAAAAAACCAACAAAAAAAAAAGGAGGAAAAAAAGAAAAAAAAAAAAAAGGAGGAAAAAAAAAAGAAGAAAAAAGCGGAAAATAAATAAAAATGGCGGTTTGTTTTTTGTAGGGCCTACGGTTCATTCACCTTCCCCCGGGGGGGTTTGTACTGGGGGGTCCCTTTGGGGGCACTGGTTTGGACTGGGAACACTGGGAGGGTCACTGGTTTGTACTGGGGGGTCCCTTTGGGGTCCCTTTAGGTCCCTTTGGGGTCACTGGTTTGGATTGGGAGCTCACTGGGGGTCCTTTTGGGATTAGTGGTTTCTACTGGGAGCACTGGTGAGTCCCTCTGGGGTCACTGGTTTGGACTGGGAGCACTGGGGGGGTCACTGGTTTGGACTGGGGGGTCCCTTTGGGGTCCCTGGTTTGGACTGGGAGCACTGGGGGGGTCACTGGTTTGGACTGGGGGGTCCCTTTGGGGTCCCTGGTTTGGACTGGGAGCACTGGGGGGGTCACTGGTTTGGACTGGGGGGTCCCTTTGGGGTCCCTGGTTTGGACTGGGAGCACTGGGGGGGGTCACTGGTTTGGACTGGGAGCACTGGGGGGGGCACTGGTTTGGACTGGGGGGTCCCTTTGGGGTCACTGGTTTGTACTGGGGGCTCACTGGGGGTCCCTGGTTTGAACTGGGAGCACTGGGGAGGTCACTGGTTCGTACTGGGAGCACTGGGGGGGGGTCACTGGTTTGTACTGGGAGCACTGGGGAGGTTCCTGGTTCATACTGGGGGTCACCTCAGGGCCCCCCGTTCCCCCCGTTCCCCTCCCCCCCTCAGCCCCCCCCTTCACTCCGGGCGCCCCGATTTGGACATTTATTTATTTGTACATTTATTTGTACATTTATTTATAATGAAAGTTCAGCTCTAATTATTTACACGGCAAAGGAAAGCCGAGGGGCGCTCGGGGAGCCCGGCCCGGGGCAGCAGCGACACACAGACCCTTAAAAACCCCCAGCTCCCCTTCCCCTGGAGCAGCCCCAGTGTCACTGAAGGTCTGGAGCAGTCCCAGTGTCACCCAGAGCAGCCCCAGTGCCACTGGGAACGTCACCTGGAGCTCTGGAGCAGTCCCAGTGTTACTGGGAACATCACCCCGAGTTCTGGAGCAGTCCTAGTGTTACTGGGAGTGTTATTGGGAGTTCTGGAGCAGTCCCAGTGTCACTGGGAGCATCCCCTGGAGTTCTGGAGCAGTCCCAGTGTCACTGGGAGCGTCACCCAGAGCTCTGGAGCAGTCCCAGTGCCACCCAGAGCAGTCCCAGTGTCACTGGGAACATCACCCCGAGTTCTGGAGCAGTCCCACTGTCACTGGGAACGTCACCCAGAGCTCTGGAGCAGTCCTAGTGTTACTGGGAGTGTTATTGGGAGTTCTGGAGCAGTCCCAGTGTCACCCGGAGCAGTCCCAGTGTCACTGGGAGTTCTGGAGCAGTCCCAGTGTCACTGGGAACGTCACCCGGAGCTCTGGAGCAGTCCCAGTGTCACTGGGAGCATCACTGGGAGCTCTGGAGCAGTCCCACTGTCACCCAGAGCAGTCCCAGTGTCACTGGGAGTTCTGGAGCAGCCCCAGTGTCACTGGGAGCGTCACTCAGAATTCTGGAGCAGTCCCAGTGTCACTGGGAGCTCTGGAGCAGTCCCAGTGTCCCCCCCAGCAGTCCCAGTGTCACTGGGAGCTCTGGAGCAGTCCCAGTGTCACCCGGAGCAGTCCCAGTGTCACTGGGAGCTCTGGAGCAGTCCCAGTGTCCCCCAGAGCAGTCCCAGTGTCACTGGGAGCAGTCCCAGTGTCCCCCAGAGCAGTCCCAGTGTCACTGGGAGCAGTCCCAGTGTCCCCCAGAGCAGTCCCAGTGTCACTGGGAGCAGTCCCAGTGTCCCCCAGAGCAGTCCCAGTGTCACTGGGAGCAGTCCCAGTGTCCCCCAGAGCAGTCCCAGTGTCACCCAGAGCAGTCCCAGTGTCACTGGGAGCAGTCCCAGTGTCCCCCCGAGCTGTGTTTGCCCCCCCCCGGCAGAGAACACCCCGGGGCAGTTTTGTGTCCGTGCCCAATCCAACAGCTCATTCCCAGCTCCCAGGAGCTGCTGCACCCAAGTGCTGCCCCCCAAGTGCTGCCTGTGGGAAACCCCTCGCTGGAACCCTCTGGAATTCTGCTGGAATTCTGCTGGAATCCTGGGGGGAGTTCCAGGGTGGCTGCAGGAGATTCAGTCCCGGAGCTGCAGTGCCAAGTCCAGCTGGGGCAACACGGACCCCTCCAAACACCTGAGCGCTCCCCGAGCGAGGGCTGGGGGGCAGGAAAACCACTTTTCCAAGGAAAAACAACCAGCAGTGCCGAGTTACAGGAGACTTCTGAAGTAAAAATCAGAGTTTTCAGTTTTTCCACAACTCCTGGATGTTCCTCCCCTCTGGTGAAGAGTCCAAACTTGCAGCTGGGGCAGGAGGAGTAAAATGCCAACACCGGGGGTGGAGTGAAGGCAGTGGCACCACTGGCTCTTCCCTTGGAGTTCTCTTGGAAAAACCTTGGAAAAATTGGGGCCTGTTGGCCCAACCCTGGCTCCTCTTTGCTTCTCCCTCGTGTCAATAAGGGAGGGCACCGCTCCAAATCTTCTCTTTTAAATTGACAAACGCTGCCAAAATAAGGATCTTTTTAAAAACAACGGAGCCCTTCCGAGGTTGGGAGGGGAAGAAGAAGAAGAAGAAGAAGAAGAAAATTGGCTTCTGCAAACGTAAAAACCAGGTGTCTTTTTGTTGTTTTGGTTTTTTTGCCCAGTTCGTTCTGGGATATCCATGCAATTATTGCTAGGAGGGGGGAAAAAAAACCACCAGAGGATGCCAAAAAAAAACCCCAAAAAACCCCAAAATTGTTGTGCAGGTTTAGGGAGCCATCCAGAAGGGCATCTGTTGTTTGGCTCTCTGTTGGGAGGAGGGGTATTGGTACCCCAAACTCCAGCCCTGGGAAAAGGTACTTGCGGTTTTGTGGGCGCCGTGTTCCTCCTCCTCGTCCGACGAGTCCCCGGCGTAGGCCACCAGCCCAAAGCCCTTCTCGCCAGCCTTCAGCTTCTTGGCTTGAGGATCTACAGAGGAGGGGGGAGAAAAGGAAAAAAAAAAACAAAAGAAAAAAAAAAAGAAAAAAAAACCAACAAAAAACAACCCCCGACCGCCCCCAAATCCCCCCCGAGAAAATAAAATTAAAAATATAAAATAAACACCAAGGACAAAGAGATAAAAACGCCCCGAAACGAGTTATTAATGACGGTGACGGTGATTAAAAAATAATCAAGAGAAGATGTTAATTGTCAATTGTTAGTTGGACACCGGCGGAGGTGACGAGGCCAGCGGAGGTCCAGGGAGGCCGCGGGAGCGGGAGCGGGCGAGGATCCGGCGGGGCCATGGAAGAGAGAGAGAAACGAGACAGAGACACACAGAAAAGGCAAAGTTAGCACAGGGGCAGGGCCAGGCACCCGAGAGAGCAATTCCCAAGGAAAAGTGGGAGGTGGGATCGAAGGGGGGAGCTGGGAGCGCCCGCACGGCGGAGGAAAGGCAGAAAAGCACCTTAAAATGTCGTGGGAAAATGTTAAAAAATCAGCTTAAAACGGAGAAGGAAGTCGTGGGAAAATCAGCTTAAAAACCACCAAAAAGTCGCGTGAAAATGGGAAAAACAGTGGTTAAAAAAAGGCAAAAAATCGGGTTGAAAATGGGAAAAAATCGGGTTGAAAATGGAAAAAAATCGGGTTGAAAATGGGAAAAAATCGGGTTGAAAATGGAAAAAATTGGGTTAAAAATGGAAAAAAATCGGCTTAAAAATGGAAAAAGTCGCGTGAAAATACAAAAAATTCTGATTAAAAAAAGAGAAAAAAATCGGCTGACAAATGGAAAAAAATCATGGGAAAAAATCATGGAAAGGTAGAAAAAAATACTGTTTAAAAAAAAGAGAAAAAGTCATGTAAAGGTAGGAAAAAATCCCGGTTAAAAAAAGAGAAAAAATCGGCTTAAAAATGGAAAAAATCACGTTTAAAAAAAGACAAAAAATTGGCTTAGAAATGGGAAAAAAATCACATAAAGGTAGAAAAAAATCCTGTTTATAAAAAGAGAAAAAAGTGGCTGAAAAATGGAAAAAATCATGTAAAGGTAGAAAAAAATCCTGTTTGAAAAAAGATTAAAATCAGCTGAAAAAAAAATAAAAAATTGCATAAATGCAAAAAAATCACGTTGGAAATACATAAAATTACCTTAAAAAAATTGTGTAAAAATACAAAAAAATCACGTTAAAAAGGCAAAAAATCACGTTAAAAAAGAGAAAAAAATTACATTAAAAAAGACAAAAAAATCAGCTTAAAAAAGATTAAAAAGTCACCTTTAAAAATCGCATAAAAATACAAAAAATCCCATTTAAAAAAGACAAAAAAATCAGCTTAAAAAAAGACAATAAAATCACAAAAAATACAAAAAATCACATTAAAATATAAAATAATCCCATTACAAATACAAAAAACCATATAAAAATACCAAAAAATCATACAAGAAATACAAAAAATTGCATCAAAAACCCACAAAAAACACATAAAAATACAAAAAAAATCACATTAAAAAACCACGAAAAAAATCACATAAAAACACAAAAATCACATTAAGAAAAAAGACAAAAAATCAGCTTAAAAAAAATACAAAACCATCTCATTAAAAATACCAGAAAATCGCATTAAAAATACAAAAGAATCACATTAAAAAAACTACCCAAAAAATCGCATTAAAAATACAAAAATCACATGAAAAAAGACAAAAAATCAGCTAAAAAAATACAGAAAAATCTCATTAAAATGAAAAAAAATGGCATTAAAAATACCAAAAAAATCGCATTAAAATACTAAAAAATCGCATTAAAATATGAAAAAAATCACATTAAAATATGAAAAAAATTGCCCTAAAAATACAAAAAAATCACCATAAAAATACCAAAAAAACGCATTAAAATTACCAAAAAATCGCATTAAAATACAAAAAAAAATCACATTAAAATACAAAAAAAATCACATTGAAATACCAAAAAAATCACATTAAAATACAAAAAAAATCTCATTAAAAATACAAAAAAAATCTCATTAAAAATACAAAAAAAATCTCATTAAAAATACAAAAAAACCATGATAAAAATACCCAAAAAATCGCATTAAAAATACAAAAAAACACATTAAAATACAAAAAATCGCCTAAAAAATACTAAAAAATCGCATTAAAATACAAAAAAAAAATCACATTAAAATACAAAAAAATGCATTAAAAATCCAAAAAGTGCCTTAAAAATATAGAAAAAAAATCGCATTAAAGATACCAAAAAATCACGATAAAAATACCGAAAAAATCCCATTAAAAATGCCAAAAAAATCGCATTAAAATACCAAAAAATCGCCTTAAAAATGCCAAAAAAATCGCATTAAAATACCAAAAAATGAATTTAAAAATCCCCAACTAATCCCATTGAAGAAAGAAGAGAAGGGCAGAAGGGCTGGGTGACACTCACCGTGGCTGCCGGGCACAGCCCCCGCACCTTTTCTCTCCTCAGGCTCCGATTTCAGCCCCACGGGAAACGCCGGCGGAGGCATCAACTGCCTGGGGGAGCAAGGGAAACCAGGAAAATCCTTGGAATTCTGGGGTTTACAGGGAAAACCTTGGAATTCTGGGGTTTACAGGGAAAACCTTGGAATTCTGGGGTTTATAAGGGAAAACCTTGGAATTCTGGGGTTTGTAAGGGAAAACCTTGGAATTCTGGGGTTTACAGGGAAAACCTTGGAATTCTGGGGTTTGTAAGGGAAAACCTTGGAATTCTGGGGTTTATAAGGAAAAACCTTGGAATTCTGGGGTTTACAGGGAAAACCTTGGAATTCTGGGGTTTACAGGGAAAACCTTGGAATTCCTGGGTTTGACAAGGGAAAACCTTGGAATTCCTGGGTTTGACAAGGGAAAACCTCCATATTCCTGGGATCTACAAGGAAAAACCTCCATATTCCTGGGTTTTATAAGGAAAATCCTTGGAATTCCTGGGTTTGACAAGGAAAAACCTTGGAATTCCTGGGTTTGACAAGGAAAAACTTTCATATTCCTGGGTTTGACAAGGAAAAGCCTTGATATTCCTGAGTTTGACAAGGAAAAACCTTGGAATTCTGGGGTTTGACAAGGAAAAACCTTGGAATTCCTGGGTTTGACGAGGAAAAACTTTCATATTCCTGGGTTTGACAAGGAAAAACCTTGGAATTCCTGGGATTTACAAGGGAAAACCTTGGAATTCCTGGGTTTGACAAGGAAAATCCTTGGAATTCCTGGGTTTGACAAGGAAAAACCTTGGAATTCCTGGGATTTACAAGGGAAAACCTTGGAATTCTGGGGTTTGACAAGGGAAAACTTGGAATTCTGGGGTTTATAAGGGAAAACCTTGGAATTCCTGGGGTTTATAAGGGAAAAACCTTGGAATTCCTGGGGTTTATAAGGGAAAAACCTTGGAATTCCTGGGGTTTACAGGGAAAACCTTGGAATTCCTGGGGTTTACAGGGAAAACCTTGGAATTCTGGGGTTTATAAGGAAAAACCTTGGAATTCTGGGGTTTATAAGGGAAAACCTTGGAATTCTGGGGTTTATAAGGGAAAAACCTTGGAATTCTGGGGTTTATAAGGAAAAACCTTGGAATTCCTGGGTTTGACAAGGAAAAACCTGGATATTCCTGGGTTTGACAAGGAAAATCCTTGGAATTCCTGGGTTTGACAAGGGAAAACCTTGGAATTCCTGGGTTTGACAAGGAAAATCCTTGATATTCCTGAGTTTGACAAGGAAAAACCTTGGAATTCCTGGGTTTGACAAGGAAAAACCTTGATATTCTTGGGTTTGACAAGGAAAAACCTGGATATTCCTGGGTTTGACAAGGAAAAACCTGGATATTCCTGGGTTTTACAAGGAAAAGCTTTCATATTCCTGGGTTTGACAAGGAAAAACCTTGGAATTCCTGCGTTTGACAAGGAAAAACCTTGGAATTCCTGAGTTTGACAAGGAAAAACCTTGGAATTCCTGGGTTTGACAAGGAAAAACCTGGATATTCCTGGATTTTACAAGGAAAAACCTGGATATTCCTGGGTTTTACAAGGAAAAACTTTCATATTCCTGGGTTTGACAAGGAAAAACTTTCATATTCCTGGGTTTGACAAGGAAAAGCCTTGATATTCCTGAGTTTGACAAGGAAAAGCCTCGGCATTCCTGGGTTTGACAAGGAAAAACCTTGGAATTCCTGGGTTTGACAAGGAAAAGCCTCGGCATTCCTGGGTTTTACAGCAGGACAAGAGGCAAAGGCGATGAATCCCAAATTCCTGACTCGGAGTTGGACTGGGAACAGGGGCTGTGCTGGGAGCAGAACTAATGAAAGCTGATTAAAAGTAATTAACCCCCCCCAAAAATGCAAAAAAATCACCTCGAAAAATACAAAAAATTGCATTAAAAAATATACCAAGAATTGTGTTAAAAATACAAAAAATTACCTTAAAAAACGCAAAAAATTCCATTAAAAATATACTGAAAATCGTGTTAAAAATATAAAAAATTACCAAAATATACCAAAAATCGCGTTAAAAATACAAAAAATTCCATTCAAAAAATATACAAAAAATTGTGTTAAAAATACAAAAAATTGTGTTAAAAATACAAAAAGTTACCTTAAAAATGCAAAAAATTCCATTAAAAAAATATACCAAAAATCACATTAAAAATACAAAAAATTACTTTAAGAAAATATACTATAAATCGTGTTAAAAATACAAAAAATTACCTTAAAAAAATACCAAAAATCGCATTAAAAATACAAAAAATTACCTTAAAAACGCACAAAATTCCATTAAAAAAATATACTGAAAATCGTGTTAAAAAATACAAACAATTACCTTAAGAAAATATACTGAATATAGAGTTAAAAATAAAATAATTACCTTAAAAATGCAAAAAATTCCATTAAAAAATATACCAAAAATCGTGTTAAATTAAAAATATTAAAAATCACATTAAAAATATAAAAAACACATTAAAATACAAAAAAACACATTAAAAATATGAAAAATCACATTAAAAGTATACCGAAAATACAAAAAAAAAAATTAAAAATACGAAAAGTCACATTAAAAATATTTTAAAAAATCTCAGTAAAAATATACAAAAAATCACATTAAAAATTACAAAAATATCACGTTAAAAATATACAAAAAATCACATTAAAAATTACAAAAATATCACATTAAAAATATACAAAAAATCACATTAAAACCACAAAAAATCACATTAAAAAATACAAAAAATCACATAAAAAAATACAAAAAATCACATTAAAAAAATACAAAAAATCACAAAAAAATAGAAAAAATCACATTAAAACCACAAAAAATCACATTAAAAAATACAAAAAATCACATTAAAAAAATACAAAAAATCACATTAAAAATACAAAAAACCACATTAAAAAATACAAAGATAACACTAAAACCACAAAAAATTACATTAAAAATATAAAAAACCACATTCAAAATATACCAAAAAAACATGTTAAAAATACAAAAAAACCCCACATTAAAAATACAAAAAATCATATTAAAAATATACCAAAAAATCACATTAAAAATACGAAAAATCACATTAAAAATACACAAAAAAATCACCGAAAAATACAAAAAAATCACATTAAAAAAAATACAAAAAACCTGCCTACGACGAAACAAGCCTCGAGTCACACGAAATTTGCTTCCCACGAGAAGCAGAAGCCCTGGGCCCTTTTTTCCCCCACTCACCTGTCCCTCTCTCTCTCCTTTCCTGAGGAACTTGCTGCCTTGGCCCCGGCTCCCTCGAGTTCGCTCGCACTGGAGAAGCCTGTACCTAAATTAGTCATATGAATGGGTCCATGCTATGAGCAGAAAAACACACGGCATTAGCAAAGCTACCTCTACAACACGAGCTCCAGCTCCTCACTGCCACTGCCAGGAACAACCCAACTCCTCACAGCACGGGGAGGAACCACTACAACCACCACAAACACCTTTCCTGCCTAAGAAAGTGCAGGAGGGCAAAGCTCAGAGTTTTCCTGCGTGGATTGACCTCCTCAGGCAGCTCATTCTGAGCTGGGCAGCCTGTTTTCTCTAAAACTCCTTCTTGCCTCCAGGCAAAGATTTTATTCTTAATTTTATTCTTAATTTTATTCTTAATTTTATTATTAATTTTATTCTTAATTTTATTATTACAGCCCCTGAGGCAGGGGCTGTACCATCAGGGAAAAAAAAAATCCCTTTTCCTCCCATCAAAAAAATACTGAAGAACTCAAAGTTAAGTTTTCTTAAAGTCATCTAACATTTGCCAGCTAAAAAAAAAAAAAATAATCAAATAAATGAATCTTTAAAACTAAGCTCCTTGAAATCCTCTCAAGTGCAACCTGCAAGGAAGGGAAGTGGGAAAATCTGGGGGTTATTGCCACGTTTCCCCTCCCACTCCTTGAAACACCCACGAAAAAAATCCACTAAGCCCCCAAATAATCTGGTTTTACATTGAAACAAGTCCCACACTGTTGTGGTCTCTGAGCTGAACAGGCTGCTCCAGTCTGGGTGAGGCTGGAAAGCAGCTGGGATGAGTTCAGGCCCAGCTTAGAGAGCAGTGAATCCACTCAGAGGCCCCAAAAGTGTGTTTTGGGATGATTGTTCTGGTCCCCCCTGTTCTGGGATGACTGTTCTGATCCCCCCTGTTCTGGGATGACTGTTCTGATCCCCCCTGTTCTGGGATGACTGTTCTGGTCCCCCCCTGTGCTGGGATGATTGTTCTGGGATGACTGTTCTGATCCCCCCTGTTCTGGGATGATTGTTCTGGTCCCCCCCTGTGCTGGGATGACTGTTCTGATCCCCCCTGTGCTGGGATGACTGTTCTGGTCCCCCCCTGTGCTGGGATGACTGTTCTGGTCCCCCCTGTTCTGGGATGACTGTTCTGGTCCCCCCCATTTTGGGATGACTGTTCTGGTCCCCCCCTGTGCTGGGATGACTGTTCTGGTCCCCCCTGTTCTGGGATGACTGTTCTGGTCCCCCCCTGTTCTGGGATGACTGTTCTGGTCCCCCCTGTGCTGGGATGACTGTTCTGATCCCCCCCATTCTGGGATGACTGTTCTGGTCCCCCCCATTCTGGGATGACTGTTCTGGTCCCCCCCATTCTGGGATGACTGTTCTGGTCCCCCCTGTTCTGGGATGACTGTTCTGGTGTTCCCCTGTTCTAGGATGACTGTTCTGGTCCCCCCTGTGCTGGGATGACTGTTCTGGTCCCCCCCCTGTTCTGGGATGACTGTTCTGGTCCCCCCCCTGTTCTGGGATGACTGTTCTGGGATGACTGTTCTGGGATGACTGTTCTGGGATGACTGTTCTGGTCCCCCCCTCTGCCACAGGCCCTGCCAGGGAGGCTCAGCTGAGCCCCAGCTCTGCCCAGCCCCGCTGTGGCTCTGGGGAATGCAGAGAATGGCTGATTTTATTCCACCTGGTATCCCAGCAGTCCCGACTCCCTCTCGTCGGGCAGCTCCTCGGTGAAGCGTCTCTTTTGGCCCTGGGGGTGGGTTTGCACCTGGGGCTGAGCACCAGTTGGCAGGCTGGTTTTTACTGGGGCAGCAGGGAGGAAAGGAGCACTCAGCGGGCTCTGGAGTGCACAAGGTGGAGACAAAACACAGGGAGAAGGGGAGATTAGGGCACAGAAATCCTTCACTCGGTGGGGGTTCATGCAGAGGGGCAGAACACAACCAGCCTGTCTTTGGGAAATGCAAAAGGAGGTGAAAGAAAAGTCACAGCTTAGAGATAAATCAAATATTTCATCTGCAGAATGGTCCCACCTCAAACTCATCCTCACCTGTAACTCAGACTCCTCCTAACCTGTAACTCACACTCATCCTAGTCTCTAGCTCATTCCAACCTGTAACTCAAACTCCTCCTAACCTGTAACTCAAACTCATCCTAGTCTCTAACTCACACTCCTCCTAACCTGTAACTCAAACTCCTCCTAGTCTCTAGCTCAGACTACTCCTAACCTGTAACTCAGACTCACCCTAATCTCTGACTCACCCTAACCTGTAACTCAAACTCATCCTAGTCTCTAACTCATCCTAACCTATAACTCAAACTCATCCTAATCTCTAGCTCAGACTACTCCTAACCTGTAACTCAGACTCATCCTAATCTCTGACTCCTCCTAACCTGTAACTCAAACTCATCCTAATCTAACTCAGACTCCTCCTAACCTGTAACCCGAACTCCTCCTAATCTGTAACTCAGACTCATACTAATCTCTAACCTGGACTCATCCTAACCTGTAACTCAAATTCATCCTAATCTCTGACTCAAAACTCATCCTAATCTCTAACTCAGACTCATCCTAACCCATAACTCAAACTCAGCTGTATCTGTAACTCAAACTCATCCTAATCTCTAATTCATGCTAATCTCTCAGACTCATCGTAACTCAAACTCCTCCTAACCTGTAACCCAAACTCATCCTAATCTCTAACTCAGACTCCTCCTTAATGTGTAACTCAGACTCATCCTAACTTGTAATTTAAACTCATCCTAACCTGTAACCCAGACTCATCCTAATCTGTAACTCACACTCACCCTAACCTGTAACTCAAACTCATTCTAATCCCTAACTCAGACTCCTCCTAACCTGTAACTCAGACTCCTCCTAATCTGTAACTCAAACTCCTCCTAATCTCTAACTCATCCTAACCTGTAACTCAGACTCTTCCTAACCTTAACTCAAACTCATCCTAACCTGTAACCCAAACTCCTCCTAACCTGTAACTCAAACTCATCCCAATCTCTGACTCCTCCTAACCTGTAACTCAAATTCATCCCAATCTCTAACTCACTTATCCTAATCTCTCAGATTCATCCTAACCTGTAACCCAAACTCCTCCTAACCTGTAACCCAGACTCATCCCAACCCAAACTCTCGTCCCTGGCACTGGGTGAGCTTTAAGATCCCTTCCAACCCAGACCAGTCTGGGATCCTCTGATCCTCCCCTGGCACCTTTATCCCTTCAGAGACACCTCCACTAAAGCAAACCCAGGTTCAAAACCCACTTCCCTTGCCTGAAGTCAGCCAGAATCCAGCAGGGGCCCTCCAGCCTGGGCTGACCCCTCCCAAAAACGAGCCCCCACCCCACCCCCGAGCTGTCAGCAGGCAGCCCCGGCAGGGTAACCCCAAAGCCCGAGTGCCAGAGCCCAGGGGGTGCCCGGGGCAGTACCTGTGCGGTGCTGGCGGGAGGCTGGACCTGGGGGATGGGGTACTGCGTGGGCACGGGCGGCACGGCCGCGGGCAGCGCCGGCAGCACGCCGGGGGCCAGGGGCACGGCGGGGGGCACCAGGCCTGGCACCCCGTAGGGCGGCTGGACGGGCTGCTGGGGGGGGGGCACCACGGGGTACCCCGACTGGTACCCGTTGGAGGGGTAGTAGGACGGCTGGGACGGGACACTGCTGATGGTGGCGGGCTGGGTGAAGCCTGGGGGGAGAGAAAGGAGGGTCATTACATCAGTCAGCCAGCTCAACTGATGCCTTAAGCCCCCCCCTGTAAGTTTTATAAGTAGATTTTAAAAGCAGCAACACCCCCCCTCCTTTGCCCCTTGTCCCTTGTCCCTTTCTCTCCAGCACCCTTGTTTACACATTCCTTAACCCTCTTACCCCATTCTATGCTCCCCATATCAATCCTACTCCTGAATCTAATAGAAATGTTTAGGCTGATGCCTTAAGCCCCTAATGTTTATTTTTCTAATACTGGTAAACCTTATAAGTTTTATAAGTAGATTTTAAAAGCAGCAAACCCCCCCCCCCCTTTGTCCCTTGTCCCCTTCCCTTTCTCTCCAGCACCCTTGCTTACACATTCCTTAACCCTCTTACCCCATTCTATGCTCCCCATATCAATCCTACTCCTGAATCTAATAGAAATGTTTAGGCTGATGCCTTAAGCCCCTAATGTTTTATTTTATTTTTCTAATATTGGTAAGCCTTATAAGTTTTATAAGCAGATTTTAAAAGCAGCAACCCCCCCCTCCTTTGTCCCTTTCCCTTTCTCTCCAGCACCCTTGTTTACACATTCTTTAACCCTCTTACCCCATTCTGTGCTCCCTATATCAATCCTACTCCTGAATCCAATAGAAATGTTTAGTCTTTTGTCAAGGCAAGGCCCAGATTGTTGGCAGAACAGCATATCAGGGCCTAAACCACAGAATACTGTCAAGAATTAGGTAACTATGGACCCTTTGTGCTCTGATGAAGACAAAATGGGATGAATAAGGGGTTCCAAAATGCACCCCAGACCCATTTTAAGGGGGTAGACCTGGGGTGGATCAGAGGAAAGGCCACAGGGTGGGCACATCTGGGATTGGATGGATGGTGTTATAAAATGTGACCTCTCAGGCACGGCCTGGGCGTGTCCTGTAACATCTCAGCCTTGGCAAATAAACCCTTTCTTATCTCCCCCCTAATTAACTGCTCTGGAGATTTTTTCAGCACCAAAATCCCACGGCAACAAACAGCAAATGGAAAAGGGGCTGGGCCCTGGAAGCTGAGCTGGGGCTGGGATTTACCTGCCAGGGGCACTGCAGTGGTTATCTGGTTCACAAAGCGGGAGTACTCGGCGTGAACCTGCAGAGGATCCCCAGAGAGCACACAATAAACATCATTTCCCAAATGAACCCCCCCAAACCTGGGAGTGTGTCCTGCTGACCACAGAACACGCCAGGCACAAGGACAGCAATGACCCAAACAGGGACACCCACCCACCCACACCCCAGGGAACAGCCCCTGTTGGCCCCTCTGGGGTAGATCCCTGTAAAATATGGGATAACCTTCCCCAGGTTAAGAGAAGTCAAAAAAGAGAAGGGCAAATAAATTGCTACAGCAGAGACAAGATACTCAGAGAACCCAGAAGCTTCCATGTATTTTTGTCAAAGGAAACTTTGTAGCCTACACTCAATTATCAACATCAACAGAACATTAACAGAAACCCCCAGGGTTTTACTCCATTTGCATTCATGTGGGAAAAGCTTAAGGGAAAAATTCATTTTGTGAGAGATTTTTTAGGATTTTTTTTGGTTACACCAATCACTTCCTCTTTCCTGAAGCAGACAGTGCAGCTCTGGACAATATAGGAAGCTTTCCCCCCCTAAAATTCCACTACTACAGCTCCATCCTGAGAAATGTTCACTGTCTGTACAAGAATTAAGGCAGCAGCTCTTGGAAGGGAAAACCCCTGAGCAAGTCAGACACACAGACATCAAAAAGAGCATTAAAAAATCACCCCCCAAAGCTCCACCAGGCTCTGAAAGCTGGTGTTTGTAAGAGCTACTCACCGTTTGCAAGAGGTTCTCACACAGCTTTTTAGCAGCTGCCAAACCCTCTGGCTTTGGGTGGCTGAAAGGACAGACAAAACAAAAACAAACACCTCATCAGCACAGCTCTGTCAGATTTGGGAGCTCCCTCTTCCATCAGCAACCTGCTGTCAGACTCATCCCCTTAGGGAGAAACTCTGGTCTAAGAATTAGGGTTTCAAGAAGAAAACCTGTTCTGGTGGAAGGTGTCCCTGCTCTTGGCAGGGGGTGGAACTGGATGAGCTTTAAGGTCCCTTCCAACCCAAACCAGTCTGGGATTCTCTAATTCTACTCTGGCACCCCAGGGTTGACTCTTTATCACTTTACAGACACCTCAATTAAAGGAAAATCAGGTTCAATCAACTTCACTGGCATGAAGGGAGTTGGAATTAAGGATTTCCCAACATTAAACCACATTGCTGGGTTAAGAACTGGCTGGAGGGCCAGGGAGTGCTGGGGATGGAGCTGCCTCCAGGGGGGATCTGGGGTGTCCCCCAGGGGGATGGAGCTGCATCCAGGTGGGATCTGGGCACTGGGGGTGTCCCCAGGGGGATGGAGCTGCATCCAGGGGGGATCTGGGCACTGGGGGTGTCCCCAGGGGGATGGAGCTGCATCCAGGTGGATTTGGGCACTGGGGGTGTCCCCAGGGGGATGGAGCTGCATCCAGGGGGGATCTGGGCACTGGGGGTGTCCCCAGGGGGATGGAGCTGCATCCAGGGGGGATCTGGGCACTGGGGGTGTCCCCAGGGGGATGGAGTTGCATCCAGGTGGATTTGGGCACTGGGGGGGTCCCCAGGGGGATGGAGCTGCATCCAGGGGGGATCTGGGGTATCCCCCAGGGGATGGAGCTGCATCCAGAGGGGATCTGGGCACTGGGGGTGTCCCCCAGTTGGGCCCAGTCCTGTTCAATGTCTCTGTTGATGATCGGGGTGAGGGGATGGAGTGAACCATCACAAACGTGCAGGGGACACCAGGCTGGGGGGTGGATCTGCTGGAAGGCAGGAGGGCTCTGCAGAGGGACCTGGACAGGCTGGATCCAGGGGCTGATTCCAACGGGAGGAGGTTCAACCAGGCCCAGGGGCACAACAACCCCCGGCAGCCCCCCGGGCTGGGCCAGGGTGGGAAGGGAGCTGGGATTTGGGATGGGCAGGGAGCTGAACAGGAGCCAGAGTGTGCCCAGGGGGCCAAGAGGGCCGATGGACCCTGGCCTGGCTCGGGATCAGGGGGGCAGCAGGAGCAGGGCAGGGATTGTGCCCCTGGGAGGCCTCCCCTCGAGGGCCGTGTCCAGCTCGGGGCCCTCAGCTCAGGAAGGACATGGAGGGGCTGGAGCAGGGCCAGGGAAGAGCAGCCAGGCTGGGGAAGGGGCTGGAGCACAATTCCCGTGAGGAGAGGCTGAGGGAGCTGGGGGGGCTCAGCCTGGAGAGGAGGAGGCTCAGGGGAGACCTCCCCACTCTGCACAACTCCTGACAGGAGGGGGGGTCGGGCTCTGCTCCCAGGAACCAGCAGCAGGACAGGAGGGTCTCCAGCTGTGCCAGGGGAGGTTTAGGTTGGACATTAGGAAGGAATTCTTTCCAGAGAGAGTGACCTGACATTGGAATGGGCTGCCCAGGGAGGGGGTGGATTCTCCATCCCTGGAGGTGTTCAAGCCCAGACTGGATGTGGCCTCAGCGCCATGGGATGGGAACCACGGCAGGGTTGGATCAAAGGTTGGATTTGATGATCCCAGAGGGCTCTCCCAACCCAGCTGATCCTGTAATTCTGTGATCCCCTCCTGGGAACTGAGATATTGTAGTTTTTGGACCCCTGCCATACCTGATGTAGATGTACATGGGCCCAGGGGATGGAGAGGGAGTGGATGGTGCTGGACTTTAAGCCCAGACTGGATGTGGCATCAGTGCCACGGGCTGGGATGGATCATCTGATTTGGTGATCCCAGAGGGCTCTCCCAACCCAGCTGATCCTGAAATTCTGTGATCCCCCCCAGGAACTGGCCCACTGGCTGGTTTTTGGACCCCTCCCATACCTGATGCAGATGTACATGGGCCCAGGGGATGGAAAGGGAGTGGATGGTGCTGGACTTTAAGCCCAGACTGGATGTGGCATCAGTGCCACGGGCTGGGAACCACGGCAGGGTTGGATCAAAGGTTGGATTTGATGATCCCAGAGGGCTCTCCCAACCCAGCTGATCCTGTAATTCTGTGATCCCCCCAGGAACTGGCCCACTGGCTGGTTTCTGGGCCCCTCCCATACCTGATGCAGATGTACATGGGCCCAGGGGATGGAGAGGGAGTGGGTGGGGTTGGATTTTAAGCCCAGACTGGATGTGGCATCAGTGCCACGGGCTGGGAACCACAGTGGGGTTGGATCAAAGGTTGGATCTGGTAATCCCAGAGGGCTTTTCCAACCCAGCTGATCCTGAAATTCTGTGATCCCCTCCTGGGAACTGAGATATTGTAGTTTTTGGACCCCTGCCATACCTGATGTAGATGTACATGGGCCCAGGGGATGGAGAGGGAGTGGATGGTGCTGGACTTTAAGCCCAGACTGGATGTGGCATCAGTGCCCCGGGCTGGGAACCACGGCAGGGTTGGATCAAAGGTTGGATTTGATGATCCCAGAGGGCTCTCCCAACCCAGCTGATCCTGTAATTCTGTGATCCCCCCAAGAACTGGCCCACTGGCTGGTTTCTGGGCCCCTGCCATACCTGATGTAGATGTACATGGGCTCAAAGGCCTCTCTGCCCGAGGCTGGCTCGATGCACCCCGAGCCCTTCCCTCGCAGGAACACCTTGGCCCCCGTCTCCACCTGGATGTGCTGCAGGTACGAGCAGCCCGGCCCCTCCACCTTCTCCTTCACGTTGAAGGTGGGCACGGCGTGTTCCAGCCCCACAAACAGCTTGTCCTGCACGTAGTGCATCTGCAAAGGGGCGGGGAGAGCTGATTATTGCACTCAGAATTGGGAAATCAGGGCAGAAGTCTCCTGCCTGCTGACAGGAGAGCTTGGTGTGAGGTGGCACAGTGAGCCCTGTGACAGGAGAGGTCAGTGTGAGATGGCACAGAGAGCCCTGGGCTGTGACAGGAGAGGTTGGTGTGAGATGGCACAGTGAGCCCTGGACTGTGACAGGAGGGGTCAGTGTGAGATGGCACAGGGAGCCCTGTGACAGCAGAGGTCAGTGTGAGATGGCACAGGGAGCCCTGTGACAGGAGAGGGCAGTGTGAGATGGCACAGGGAGCCCTGGGCTGCTCTGGGGCAGGACTGTGACAGCAGAGGTCAGTGTGAGATGGCACAGGGAGCCCTGGGCTGTGACAGCAGAGGTCAGTGTGAGGTGGCACAGGGAGCCCTGGGCTGTGACAGGAGGGGTCAGTGTGAGATGGCACAGGGAGCCCTGTGACAGAAGAGCTCAGTGTGAGATGGCACAGGGAGCCCTGAGCTGCTCTGGGGACAGGACTGTGACAGGAGAGGGCAGTGTGAGATGGCACAGTGAGCCCTGGGCTGCTCTGGGGCAGGACTGCTCTCACCATCCCTTTGCTTTTAGGAGGCCACTGTCCCCTGAGTCTCACTCTCCAGACTCAGTCTCTTTAGTCCTCCAGCACATGACACGTGTACTTTGGAACAGTCAAACCTTGGCCCCAGAGCCATTCCATGAATCCCATCCCAGTGGAACAGCCAAATCCTGTCCCCAGAGCCATTCCATGACTCCCACCCCAACCCTGTCCCCAGAGTCATTCCATAAATCCCACACCAACCCCTGTCCCCAGAGCCATTCCATGACTCCCAAACCCTGTCCCTGGTGCCATTCCATGACTCCCAACCCTTGTCCCCGGTGCCATTCCATGACTCCCACCCTGTCCCTGGTGCCATTCCATGACTCCCAAACCCTGTCCCCAGAGCCATTCCATGAATCCTACCCCAAAACCCTTGTCCCCAGAGCCATTCCATGACTCCCAACCCCTTGTCCCCAGAGCCATTCCATGAATCCCAACCCCTATCCCCAGAGCCATTCCCTGACTCCCACCCCACAGCACTGACCCCGGACTGGAAGGGCGGTTTCTGCCCCACGGCCGGGCTCAGGGGGGTGATGGGGGCTGGCTGGTGGTACACGGTGACCGTGGCCCCGTTGAAGGTGGGGCTGGAGCCCGTGGCTGCTTTCACCACCCCGTTGGTGATGATCTCCTTGATCCTGTTCACGGCTCCTGAGGGACACAAAAGGAAAATCGTTCCCGTTTTCCAGCTCAACCCAAACTGGGACACAACAGGGTTGTTGGGACAAGGGGACAGGCAGCAGGGGTTCATCTTCCTGTAGGGCTTGAGACGGGTGACCTGGGATGGGATCACCCAGGATGGCACCACCAAGGATGGCACCACCAAGGATGGCACCAAGCCATCCCGGGGGAGCAGCTGGAGCTCTGGAAGGGGACTTCCCCCAGATGGGCAGACCCTGGGAATGCTCCCCAGGGCAGCGGGCACGGCCCCAGGGCTGCCAGGGCTCCAGGAGGGTTGGGACAACACCCCCAGGGCCAGGGGGGACTGCTGGGGTCTGGGCAGGGTCAGGGGGGACTGCTGGGGTCTGGGCAGGGCCAGGGGCTGCAATCCATGATCCCTGAGAGTCCCTTCCAACTGGGGATTGTTCCTATGGAACAGCAGGGTTCCCTGGCCACTCCCACCCTACAAAGCCTGGCCTAAGGTTTTAGGACAAACACCAATGTTATGGGACAAACACCAACGTTATGGGACAAACACCAACGTTTTAGGATGAACACCAACGTTTTAGGATGAACACCAACGTTTTAGGATGAACACCAACGTTTTAGGACGAACACCAACGTTTTAGGTCCTGCAGTTGGGGAGGAACAACCCCAGGCACCGGCACAGGCTGGGGAGCAGCTCTGCAGGGAAGGCCCTGGGGGTCTCAACGAGCTGTTGTGTGTCCTGGGGGGCATCAGGAAGAGAATTCCCGGCAGGTCAGGGAGTGATCCTGCCCCTCTGCCCAGCCCTGGGGGGGCACAGCTGGAGTGTGGGGCCAGTTCCCCTCAGGACAGGAGGGATGTGGAGCTCCTGGAGCGGGTCCAGGGGAGGTTGTGAGGATGCTGAAGGGGCTGGAGCATCTCTGTGACCAGGGGACACCCAGAGGGGACCTCCCCAGGGCCTGTCAGTGCCTGCAGGGATGGACCAGGCTCTGCTCGGGGCTGCCCAAAAACAGGACACAAAACTGATGCCCAGGAGTTCCACCTGGGCACGAGGAAGAACTTCCCTGGGCAGTGCCCAGGGTCCCTCCCTGCAGATATTCCAGAGCCACCTGGACACATCCCACGTGCTCTGGGATGATTCTGAGCAGGGAGCTGGGACCAGGTGACCCCCTGAGGTCCCTCCCGACCTGCCTCATCCTGGGATTCCCAGGGAATTGTTGCCTCC
Organism: Manacus candei; assembly: GCF_025592945.1. NCBI lineage: Eukaryota > Metazoa > Chordata > Aves > Passeriformes > Pipridae > Manacus > Manacus candei. The sequence goes on from NW_026138369.1 coordinate 24,776, forward strand.
ATCCCTCCTGCTCCTGCAGGGAGCTCCTGGTCTGAGGGAGAGCTGAGCTGGAGAAGGGGGTGGAAGGAGATGATTCCAGAGCCCCCTGGACACATCCCACGTGCTCTGGGATGATTCTGAGCAGGGAGGTGGGACCAGGAGACCCCCTGAGGTCCCTCCTGACCTGCCCCATCCCGGGATTCCCAGGGAATTGTTGCCTCCAAGGAGATGATTCCAGAGCCCCCTGGACACATCCCACATGCCAGGGGGACGATCCTGCCTGGTGACCCAGCGTGGTCCCTTCCTGTCCCTCTGTCCTGCTCCAGGGGGATCTGGGTGTGTTATCCAGGAGATCCCCCACTCCCCCCCCCTTCCCCGGGGTGTCTCCAAGGTTTCCTGCGGATGCAGCAGGAGGGACCTTGGGAATTTCTGAGCAAACCTTCCCAGTGTTTAACCCCAAGATATTCACCAAGGCCACTCCCACAGCCCCTTTATCCCAACTAAACCAGGAAAAAAACCAGGAATGTTTGGCACTTACTGTCCACCAGCTCCCGCGTCTGCCCCTGCACGTGGAGATACAAGGGACGATCCCTGGGGAGGGAACGTCAAAAATCCCATTAAACCCACGGAAAACACACAAAATGGGGTCAGTTTGTGGGTTTAATTTAACTTTACAGCAAGGCTGCCACAAAGATCTACTCAAATAAGGGAATGAAAGCCCCTGGAGTATCACAGCGCTCAGGAAACACTGAAAAAATATGTTTATGGGATGTTTTATTGAAGTTATATCACTAGAAACTTGAATTTCTTGGTGCACAGAAGTGAATGAGCTAAAAGCAGCGAGAAATTTGGATTTGGGAAGGAGTTGAGAACAGTGGGATCTGTCTGTGGTGGTTGGTGTGGTTGGGATTTCAAAGTGTGAGGCAGGAAGGGGAGAAGTTGGGTGGGCAGGAGCAGCAAAATGGCAAATCAGGAATGGTGGTAAATCGTGAAAAATAGCAAATTATTACAAAAGTTGAATTAGGGAGGATGGAAAATTGTGAATTGTGGCAAAATGTCAATTGTGGCAAATAATGACTGGTGGTAAACTGAGAAAAATGGTAAAATATGAAAAATATCAAAATATGAATGATGGTAAAACATGAATTGTAGAAAAGAATTAATTATAAAAAATAATGAATTATAGGAAAATATAAAAAATGTAAAAATCGAGGTAAATTATGAATTGCAGAAAAAGATGTGGAAAAACATGAATTAAGGCAAATTATGAATTATGGCAAAATATGAATTATGGGAAAATATTAATTATGGTAAAATATGAATTATGGCAAAATATGAAAAAAAGCCAATTATTGAAAAAGGCAAGTTATGAATAGTGGCAAATTATGAACTGTGGCAAAATAAGAATAATGGAAAATTATGAATTCTGGCAAATTATGAAAAAATGGCAAATTAGGAAATGTGGCAAATTATGCAAAGTGGCAAATTATGAAAAATGGCAACATGGGAAAAATGGCAAAACATGAATAATGACAAATTATGAACTGTGGAAAATAATGAATTATGGAAAATAATGAATTATGAAAATAATGAATTATGGCAAAATATGAAAAATGCAGAAGTTAGGAATAGAGGTAAATTATGAATTGTAGAAAAACATGAATTGTAAAAAATCATGAATTATGGCAAATTATTAATTAAGGTAAAATATGAATTATGGCAAAATATTAATTATTACAAATCATGAAAAAAAAGCAAATTATTAAAAATGGCAAGTTATGAATAGTGGTAAATTATGAACTGTGGCAAAACAAGAATAGTGGGAAATTATGAATTATGACAAATTATGAAAAAATGGCAAATTAGAAATTGTGGTAAATTGTGAAAAATGGCAAATTATGAAAAATGGCAAATATGAATAATGGCAAATTATGAACTGTGGAAAATAATGGATTATGGTAAAATATGAAAAATGGAAAGTTATGAAGAGAGGAAAGTTATGAATTGTAGAAAAACAAGAATTGGGGAAAAACATGAATTATGGCAAATTTTGAATTATGGTAAATTATGAATTGCCTAAAACTATGAAAAAATGCAAATTATGAATAAAGGCAAATTATGAATTGTGGCAACTTATGAAAAGTGGTAAATTATGAAAAATGGAAAAATATGAAAAATGGCAAATTACAACTTGTGGTAAGTTATGAATTATGACATTATTTGTGGCAAATGATGAATTATGACAAAATATGAATTATGGCAAATTATGAATTGTGGCAAATTATGAATTGTGGCAAAAATGTGAATTGGGGCAAAAATATGAATTGTGACATTATTATTTGTGGCAAATCATGAATTGTGGCAAATTATGAATTGTGGCAAATTATTATTTGTGGCAAAAATATGAATTGTGGCAAATTATGAATTGTGGCAAATTATGAATTGTGGCAAATTATGAATTGTGGTAAATTATTTGTGGCAAAAATATGAATTGTGGCAAATTATTAAAAGTGGTAAATTATGAAAAATGGCACAATATGAAAAATGGTAAATTACAACTTGTGGTAAGTTATGAATTATGACATTATTTGTGGCAAATGATGAATTATGACAAAATATGAGTTATGGCAAATTATGAATTGTGGTAAATTATTAATTGTGGCAAAAATGTGAATTGTGGTAAAAATACGAATTGTGGCAAATTATGAATTGTGGCAAATTATGAATTGTGGTAAATTATTAAAAGTGGCAAATTATGAAAAATGGCAAAATATGAAAAATGGCAAAATATGAAAAATGGCAAATTACAAATTGTGGTAAATTATGAATTATGACACTATTTGTGGCAAATGATTAATTATGACAAAATATTAATTATGGTAAATTATGAATTGTGGCAAATTATTATTTGTGGCAAAAATATGAATTGTGGCAAATTATGAATTGTGGTAAATTATTAAAAGTGGCAAAATATGAAAAATGGCAAATTACAAATTGTGGCAAGTTATGAATTATGACATTATTTGTGGTAAATGATGAATTATGACAAAATATGAGTTATGGTAAATTATGAATTGTGGCAAATTATGAATTGTGACATTATTATTTGTGGCAAATTATGAATTGTGGCAAATTATGAATTGTGACATTATTATTTGTGGCAAATTATGAATTGTGGCAAATTATGAATTGTGACATTATTATTTGTGGCAAATGATGAACTGTGGCAAATGATGAGCAAAACTGCTCGTGGAGGACAAAGCAAACAGGAGCCTCAGCAATTCCCCTCCCAAGGAGAATAAAAATCAGAACCCCAAAGAAAAGAGCTACAAACCCAGGTCCCACTTTTGCTTTCTCCTCTGCAGTCATGAACCTGCCCCGGGTGGACACGGCGGCTCCGCTCAGGCGACTGATCTGCAAGGAGATGGAGACCCGGGGTCAGAGACCAACCACTGACAGAGCACCCACCAAACACCACAATTCAGCCTGTGCTGGTGATTAAAAACCCCAAAGCTCTTAATGAAGTGGTGGGAGAGCAGCTCTGAGCTCACCAAACCACCTCCTGGGGAACAAACCGAGCGTCTCCGAAAACACAACGGAAGGACTGAGGGGAACCTGCTGCAGGTTCCTTCCACCTCACGGGTCAAACCTGACTCTGAGTTCATTTTATGGGCTCAGAAGGTAAAGATGTCACGTAACTTCAGCCCCAGAGGTGCTGCCGGGGCGCTCCTACCTCGTCCTGGGTCTGGCCCCGGGTCAGCAGGTTCCTGCAGGTGAGGGGCACGTCGTTGATCTCCACCTCGGCCACCACCAGGTCATCCTTGCTCTTGCTGGCGGCTGGACCTTTTCCCAGAGCCTGCAGCTTCAGCAGAGAACATTCCCAGCGGTTGGAAAGCCGTGGGGCAGGAACAGACCGGCCCCAGGGCTCGGGAGGGCCAAGGTCCTCCTCGTTTGGCCCTTCCCCAACGTCCTCCTCGCTCCCCCTTTCCAGGCACTGACCCCAAAATCTTCACAGATATGAACAGAAACAACGCTGTGTCTGCTCAGTCTGCCTCCTCACAACCCTGAGCCCGAACAAACACACTTTATCTTCAGCACATTTTAACAGAGTGATTAATGTTCCTGCTCTGGAAGGGGAGGGGCAGATGTAGAACTGAGCTGGGGAGCTGCTGAACAGCAACCAGGGCATCTCCCACGTGGACTGGCAGCTCTGACAGAGACCTGAGACTAAAGAAACACCAAGTTCATGTTTCCAGCTCCTTCTTATCTCAACTGCCTTTAAACACAGGGAGAATTTAGAGTTTCTGCTCAGGAGCTGAACTCATCCACACTCCCCCCCTTTTTAAAAACGTAATATTTTGTGTCAGTATCGACATTCTAAGAAATAAAAAGGCAAAGAATCTCAGATTTAGGAGGAGTTGGGGGTTACCACAAAGACCTGGGAGCTTTTTTTCAACGTGTGGAGTGAGTACAGCCTTCTAAATGCTCTGGAATGGATTTTGGGGGGTTATAAACTTCAACCAAGACCCTATTTAAAAAAAAAAGAGAACCTTCCAGTAACCCCCAACCACTCAGCAAATATCACAGGAAGGTACAGCACTTAAAAAAGAGCCACGGGCAGCTGTGGAGGGACTCCAGTGCACTGCACAGACATTAAATTGTACAGACATTAAACTGCTCCACTCCTTCCACTTTTTTATTAAAAAACCCTACATTCATTAATCTGCAGCTCCTTAATTTCCACCCCCTCCCAACCTGAAGTGTCACCAGAGTTTAATCACTCTGGGAAATGCCATCACTGAGCATTTCCTACCAACAGCAACGTGTGCAATAAAAGCATATGCATGTTATAATTATATATGTTTTTACTGTATTAAATAATAAAACCAACGTGCAGCAAAACTGCCAATCCCAAATGCAGGTTAATTCCTTGCTTAAGTGGTTCCCTCAGCAGGGGGTGTCACCAGAGCTGGGGACAAAAAGAGGTGGAAGATTTGAGGCAGCAGCACCTGCCAAGCTTTCGAGGTCTCAAAGTGCCAGATTTTACTTCCAGTGCCCAAAGGAGACTTTAAAAAAAGAACAGAACGAGAGGGACTTTTTATACAGGGCAAGGGGGGACGGTTTTAAACTGCCAGGTGGGATACTGGGAAGGAATTCCTCTCTGTGAGGGTGGGGAGGGGCTGGGATGGAATTCCCAGAGAAGCTGTGGCTGCCCCTGGATCCCTGGAAGTGTCCGAGGCCACCCTGGAGCAACCTGGGCTAGCAGAAGGTGTCCCTGCCCATGGAACTGGATGAGCTTTAAGGCCCTTTTCCAACCCAAATCAGGCTTTTCCATCAGCTCTGCTACTTGGAAAACCCTCCAGGAAAAACACTCTAAGAGCGGGGCTGGACGATCCTCGCGGGGTCCCTTCCAGCTTCCAGCCCACAACATTCCGTCATCCCGGGGAAAAACTTTATCTCCCCAGAGGCGGCTTCCTAAAGCCTCACAAGGCCTGACCCCACAGCTGAATTAAAAATTAAAAGCGTGTTTCCTGAGCGATTTTGTCGCCCCCAACTCCACCGTTTCCCGACAAACGACGGTCTCCGGAGCCCGCCCGTGAGGCCCCCCCGGCCCCCCCACCTTGTCGGCCGTGCTGGGCGCCGGCTTCAGCTTCCCCTTGGCCATCAGCATGGCGTTGATCTTCGCCGCCACGGCCGCGGCCGCATCCAGCGCTCCCGAGGGCGCCGCGGAGCCCTCGGAACCGGCCACGGCGGCGCCGCCATCGCCGCCCCCGCCGGCGAACGGCCGCCCGGGCAGCGGCGCCGTGCCGGGCAGCAGGAAGGTGGGAGCCGGGCCGGGCTGGTCCCACTTGCTGCGGCGCCTGGAAAAGAGGAGAGGAGGGTGAGGCGGTGCTCCCGCGGCGGCGGCGGGGCCGCCCCAGCCCGCCCGGCCGTGCCTCACCCGCCCGCGGCCCCCGCGTCCCGCTGCGCTCCGCCGCCCGCAGACATGGCCGACATGGCGCCCTCAGCGTCACTGCCGCCAGAGCCCGCCCCGCGCCGCCGCTTCCGGCGTCACCAGGGAGACCGCCCGGCACTTCCGGCCGTTGCCATGGAGATGGGCGGGGAACTTCCGGGTGATGCCAGGGAGATGGGCGGGAGCTTCCGGGTGTTGCCATGGAGACCGAGGGGGCCGGGAGGGGCCGGGGAGAGGGAGCGGGAGCGGGGGGTCGGGGGATGATGGAATTGTAGGAGCGGGGGGTCGGGGGATGATGGAATTGTAGGAGCGGGGGGTCGGGGGATGATGGAATTGTAGGAGCGGGGGGTCGGGGGATGATGGAATTGTAGGAGCGGGGGGTCGGGGGATGATGGAATTGTAGGAGCGGGGGGTCGGGGGATCATGGAATTATGGAATTGTAGGAGCGGGGGGTCGTGGGGTGGCTGCATCGGGGAGTCGCGGAGTCACGGAATGATGGGATCCTGGAATCGCAGGGGAATGGCGCGATAGAATCAGGGAATCACAGGATCGGGGCATAATAGAACCGTAAAATCCTAGGATCAGGGAATTGTAGGATTGTGGAAACATGGAATCAGAATCATGGAATCATAAGGTTGTGGAATTACAGAATTGTGGAATTATAGAATCGTGGAATTATAGATTCATGGAATCATAGACTCATGGAATTACAGAGTCATGGAATCATAAAGTCATGGAATCACAGAATCATGGAATCATAGGATCATGGAATTATAGGATCACTGAATCATGGAATCACAGAATCATAAAATCATGGAATTATAGGCTCATCGAATCAGGGAATCATGGAATTATAGGATCATTGGATCATAGAATCATGGAATCACAGAATCATGGCATAACAGAATCACGGAATCATGATCATGGAATCACAGAACAACAGAATTGTGCAATCACAGGATCATAAAATCATGGAATCATAGGATCATGGAGTTATAGAATCATAGAATTATAAAATCATGGAATCTCAGAATCATGGAATCATAGAACCATGGAATCATAGAATCATGGAATCACAGAATCATGGAGTCACAGAGTCATGGAATCATAAAATCATGGAATCTCAGAATCATGGAGTCACAGTCTCATGGAATCTCAGAATCATGGAATCACAGGATCATGGAATCACAGAGTCATGGAATCATAGAATCATGGAATTACAGAATCATGGAGTCACAGAGTCATGGAATCACAGAATCATGGAATCTCAGAATCATGGAGTCACAGAGTCATGGAATCACAGAATCATGGAATCTCAGAATCATGGAGTCACAGAGTCATGGAATCACAGAATCATGGAATCTCAGAATCATGGAGTCACAGAGTCATGGAATCACAGAATCATGGAATCTCAGAATCATGGAGTCACAGAATCACAGAACCATGGAATCATGGAATCATGGAATAATGGAGTCAGAGAATCACAGAATCAGGGCATAATGGAATCACAGAATCGTGGGACCACAGAATCTTGGAATCATGGAATCACAGAGTCAGGGAATCACAGAATGATGGAATCACAGAATCACGGAATCATGGAATCACCCAATCATGGAATCATGGAACACAGAATCACGGAATCACAGGTTCATGGAATCACAGAGTCATGGAATTACAGAGTCATGGAAAAATAGAATCACGGAATCACAGAATCGTGGAATCAGATTCATGGAATCATGGAACCACGGAATCATGGAATCATGGAATCACACAATAATGGAATCACAGGATCATGGAATTATAGAATCACAAAATCATTACATCATGGAATCATAGAATCACAGAATCATAAAATTACAGAGTCATGGAATCATGGGATCATGGAATCATGGGATCATGGAATCACGGACTCACGGACTCACGGAATCACAAAGCCAGGGAACACTAATTCCTGTGTTTGCTAAAATGTAGAAATATGAAAAGTTTTGATGCTTGGGGTGCTGGGTTTGTGGAATCCCACCAAAGCCAACTCACAAAATGAATAATCAACAATAAATAAATTAGCGATAATAAATAAATAATCGTTAATAACTAATAATAATCCACGTCTCTCTTGAGTCATAACTATTGGCTTAAAGTGGGAAAAAAAAATCCAATTTTTGTGGGCAGCAAAGGGGTTGGAATGTTCCTTAAACATCACCCAGTCCCAGCTCCCTCTCTGTTATTCCCAGATCTATTATCCATGGCCATTTTCCCAAAACTTTTGGGAATCCTTCCCTTCCTTTTGCCCCAGCTGAAGTTTGGGTGGAGATGCCCGGTGTTCCCTCTTTAACTGCACCAAATGGTGCTGAGTCTTGGGAATTCCTAACAGCTTTAATTAACCTGCTGATTAGTTATTTGAATTACTCAGAGATGCCGTGTTGGGCCTTAAATCCCTTTTTTTTTAGCAAAAGGTTGTCGCAAGCTCCTCCTGTGGGAAACCAGCTTGGGAAAAGCACTAAAAGCTGGGAGTTTGGTTAAAAATGAACCTTGGTCTGCTTCGAGGAACGGAGATGAGGGAGAGGAGGGTGTGTGGTTGAACCTGGACATCTGGAACCCGGATTTGGGAAGGTGTGTGGTTGAACCTGGATATCTGGAACCCGGATTTGGGAAGGTGTGTGGTTGAACCTGGACATCTGGAACCCGGATTTGGGAAGGTGTGTGGTTGAACCTGGACATCTGGAACCCGGATTTGGGAAGGACTTTGGGCAGAAATCAGCAGAGAAAGGAGGAGGCCAACGAAGACTCAACGCGTGCCGTGGGAAGTCCCTTCTGAGAGAAAAAGCTATGAAGACTAAAGATGTGAACTAATTATCAGAAAAGGGCAGTTGTCACCAATTAATGGCCAGGAGGAGGTGGAATACTAACTAATTAAAGGAATTCTGTGATTAAGAACCAGTGAACATTAATTTCTTCGTTCGCTGAAAATGTGTAAATAGGTAGAAAAATTATATCTCAAGGCCTGCATGGGCTGGGCTCTGTGAGTGTCACAAACATCTCTGGCCACAAATAAAGTCATGCTTTGCTTTCTAAAAAAGAAATAAAACAGTGTTAGAGAGTTTTGTTTATCCCAACAATTTGGGAGTATTTGGGAACACCTTCATCTTTCCCAGACAGGGCTCTTTTCACCCCTATCAGTGGTAAATGTGTGCAAAGGGGACATCTGAGCCTTGAAAATAAAGACTGGGGGCCTGATAAGGAGGTTTATCTTGTCCAGAGCACACAGCTGGGATCCATTCAGGGACAAGAAACTGGTTTTAGGAGGCTCATGACCATAAAAAGATAATTTGAGGAATGGGATGTTCCCCAAATGACCCCCAGAGACCCTCAAAAGCCCCCTAGTCTGATGTGAATGAGCTCTGAGAAGTGATTTGAATATGGAAAATAATTCAGGGCAATATTTAGCAATGTGGGGTTTGGGAAAAGGGATGAATATGTATTAGTTCTGTGTTAGTTACATAGATATAAATGAATATGTGAGATAGCTGGGGGGGCTGTTGCACCGAAATAAAGAATTCCTCTTTTTAATATTGAAATTACAGCGTTAGAGTTTTATTTTTCAGCGTTTCTGTGACACCAGGCCGAGGCACAAACGTGCAGTGTCCAATATAAAAGCATTTTCATCACTGCTTGTTAATAACAAACCTTCTGTTGTGCTGTACAAACGTGGCAATTCCATCCCCTTGGAATCAATCCCCGATATTCAGGAAAAAAAACAGGGAATCCTGGAATGGTTTGGGTTGGAAGGACCTTGAAGCCCACCCAGTTCCACCCACTGTCCACCACACCTCCCACTGTCCCAGGGTGCTCCAAGCCCTGCCCAACCCGGCCTTGGACACTTCCAGGGATGGAGCAGCCACAACTTCTTAGGAAATCTCTTCCAGTCCCTCCCCACCCTCACAGGGAAGGGTTTTTCCCTATCTAAACCTCCTCTCTTTCCATTGGTACCCACTCCCCTTGTCCTGTCACCCCAGTTCCTGATGGACAGTCCCTCTCCAGCTTCCCTGCAGCCCCTTCAGACCCTGGAAGGTGCCCTGAGCTCTCCACACAACCTTCTCTTCTCCAGCCTGAACATTCCCAGCTCTCCCAGCCCGTCTCCATGGGGGAAGCTGAAGAAAGTCAACTTTTATTTGCCTTTGGAAAAGACAGAGACCGACCTGGACACACCTTCCCCAAGGTTTTGCTGGAGAGAGAGCTGGGATTGAGGCTGGGAGAATTGGGATTGTTCAGCCTGGAGAAGGGAAGGCTCTGGGGTGACCCAACTGTGGCCTTCCAGGACCTGAAGGAGCCTCCAGGAAAGATGGAGAGGGACCATTAACAAGAGTCTGGAGCGACAGGACAAGGGGGGGTGGGTTCAAATTGAAAGAGAGTAGGTTTGGATTAGATAGCAGGAGAAAATTTAGATAAGATATTAGGAAAAAATCTTTACTGGGAGGGTGGTGAAGCCCTGGAACAGGTTGCCCAGGGAGGTTGTGGATGCCCCAACCCTGGAAGTGTTCAAAGCCAGGTTGGATATAAATCCTTGAGCAACCTGGGATGGTGGGATGTGTCCCTGCCCGTGGCAGGGGGCTGGATCATCATGGTCTTCAAGGTCTCCTCCCAGCCCAAACCATTCTATGATTCTGTGATTTTTTTTTAATGAGTTTTGGGGGTTGATTTAAAGGGTATGAAATGACCTTGTTTGTAACAGTATGTGGATGATTTGTTTTTAGCAAACAGGGATGAAAATGCCTTCAAATCAGACACCCCCCGCTTGTGAATCACCCCAGTGAGAAGAGGACACTGCCCATCTCCTCCCAAACTTTGGCTGGGTCAAAAGGAAGTTACAGGTTTAGGCTTCATTTTAGGAAAATGCTCTGCACTGGTGTGGCCTCACCTCCAGTTCTGGGGGCAGTTTTGGGCACCACAATATAAAAAAGATATTAAGCTACTAGAGAGCATGCAAAGGAGGGCCACGGGGATGGTTTTCGTGGTTTTAAGCCCAGCTGGAGATTAAGCTCCACTCAGCAGCTCATTCAACCCCCTCTCTGCTCCTCCCTCCTCCCTGCTGGGATGGGGAATAAAAGTAAACCTTGTAGGTTGAGACCAAAAGAGTTTAGTTATCGAAAATAGAGTAAAATACAGTAATAATGGTAAATAATAATAATTATGATAATAAGAGGGGAAAGAAACTAATTGATGCACGATGCAATTGCTCACCACCCCCTGACCGATGTCAGACCCCCCCTCCCAAACCCAGATCGGCCCCTCCCAGGTGACTCCCCCCAGTTTGTGGCCTGGGAATGGTGGTCTGTGGTGTGGAATATCCCTTTGGATAGTTCAGGTCACCTGCCCCAGCTCTGCTCCCTCCCAGCTCTGGCAGAGCAGGAGACAAAAAACAAGAGTCCTTGACTTGGGACAAACACGACTGAGCCAAACCCCAAACCATCCGTGTGTTATCGACCCTGCTCTCATCCCAAATCCAAACCATAGCACTGGAACAGCTCCTGGGCAGGAATTAACTGGTTCCCAGCTGAAACCAGGACAGGATCCAGCCCTGAAGGGTCTGGAGGGGCACTTGGCTTGTTCGGCTGGAGGAGGCTGAGGGGAGACCTCGGGGGCTGCAGCTCCGACCTCTGCTCTGTGTGAGCGGGGACGGGACCCAAGGCAGCAGCTGGAGCTGCAGTTCAGGAGGTTTAGGAGCTGTGAGGAGGTTTAGGTTGGATCTCAGGGAAAGGTTCTTCCCCCAGAGGGTGCTTGGGCACTGACCAGGCTCCCCAGGACAGTGGGCACGGCCCCAAAGCTGCCAGAGCTCCAGGGGCGTTGGGATAATGCCCTGAGGGACGGGGTGGGATTGTTGGGGTGTCTGTGCAGGGCCAGGGGTTGCACTCTGTGATCCTTGTGAGCCCCTCAGGATTCCCTAAACCAGACTGGTTTAGGTCGGAAGGGACCTTAAAACTCACCCAGTCCCACCCTCGTACCATGGGCAGGGACACCTTCTGCTATTCCAGGCTGCTCCAGCCTGGCCTTGGACACCTCCAGGGATCCGGGGCAGCCACAGCTTCTCTGGGCAACCTGTTCCTTACACGTGACAAAAGCTTGCCCCAGCTTTCCAAAGCAAAGATCGAATGCTGTGTGCCCACAATTAGCAATTAGCTTGTGCTGGTTTAAAAGTTAACCAGCAGGGGGAATGAACCCAACTCAAAGGAGAGATTATAAGTCAGAATAACAATTTATTAAAATAATACAGTAAGTACAATAATACAAACAAACAATTGGTCTCAACCCACAAAAACCCAAATGTATAACCCAGTACCCTGGGGCCTGAACAAAGTGGTGTTCCTTGGGCCCTGTTTGAGTCCAAAGTAAAGGGAGAGGGGAAGAACCTGCTGGTGGGAGAGCTGCTGCAGTCTGGCCAGAACTGGTGATCGCAGTCCAGTGGTGGTCTAAGTCTGGTTGAGAGCGATGAGATGCAGCCGTCCTCTGGATCCCACGAGTGGGTTGAAAAAATGTTCCAAAACTCCAAGATTATATATCCTCCAGTTCAGGCAGGAATGCTTGGTACTCCCCTCAGGGCGGGGAGTTCACAAAGGGTGTGAGGACAGAAACATCCTTCTATCTCACAGGCCTCTTAACACCTAGTTTATAGCCTGAGGAGTCAGGCTCTATGGGTAGAGGGTGCGAATAGTCTATTGACAACAATAGTCTAGTTTCTGGGAAATGACATGGAATGCTATAGAATACAGTTTTGGGTTACACCCACCATGCTCTATGGGCAGAGGGTGCGAATAGTCTATTGACAACAATAGTCTAGTTTCTGGGAAATGACATGGAAGGCTATAGAATACAGTTTTGGGTTACACCCACCATGATGAACTGATCTCAGCTGTCCTAACTAGGACATAGCTGCTGCCCCAAAAGTGACTCGAGCCCTTTTTCATCCTTTGCCTTTGGTGGTTTTACGGATTTAGGGGGTCGCTGCTGCCCCGGGACCCCCGGAGAGAACAGGCAGAACCGGGAGCCCGTGGAACAGGCTGAGGGGGGAGCTCGGGGGTCTGGAGCTTCCTCACGAGGGCAGTGACAGGACCCAAGGGAGCAGCTGGAGCTCTGCCACGGTTAGGGGGATGTTAGGAAAAGGTCCTTCCCCCAAGGGTGGTTGGGCACCGAACAGGCCCCCCAGGGCAGTGGGCACAGCCCCAAAGGCTGCCAGAGCTCCAGGAGGGTTTGGACAACGCCCTGAGGGCCGGGGTGGGATTGTTGGGGTGTCTGCGCAGGGCCAGGGGTTGGATTTGGATGATCCCCGTGGTTCCCTTCCCTCAGGATATTCCCCGATTCCCTCACGGGCGGGAGCTGAGGGAACCCCCCCCCCCCCGCCCCTCCCGCGGGGTTTGCGCACGGCCCCGCCCGGAGCCCCGTGAGGGACAGGGCGGGAAAAGCGGCCTGGCCGCGCCTGAGGGACGAGGCGGGGACAGGCTGAGGGAGGTCGCTCGGCGCTGCTTGAGGGTGAGGGCGGGCGGTTCTGCAGTGCCCGGGTCGGGAGTCCTTGCCATCCGCAGTCCCTGGCCCTCAGGTCCTGGCCCTCAGCCCCTGCCCTCAGCAGTCCCTGCCCTCAGCAGCCCCTTGCCCTCAGCACCTCCTGCCCTCAGCAGCCCCTGCCCTCAGCAGTCCCTGCCCTCAGCACCTCCTCACCCTCAGCAGTCCCTGCCCTCAGCAGTTCCTCACCCTCAGCAGCCCCTGCCCTCAGCACCTCCTGCCCTCAGCACCTCCTGCCCTCAGCAGCCCCTGCCCTCAGCAGCCCCTGCCCTCAGCTCCTTGCCCTCAGCAGTCCCTGCCCTCAGTACCTCCTGCCCTCAGTACCTCCTGCCCTCAGTAGTCCCTGCCCTCAGCAGCCCTTCACCCACAGCTCCTCAACCTCAGCCCTCAGCAGCCTCTGCCCTCAGAAACTCTGCCCTCAGCAGCCCTTCACCCTCAGCCCTTCACCCTCAGCTCCTCATCTTCCACAGCCCCTGCCCTCAGCTCCTCATCCTCCACAACCCCTGCCCTCAGCTCCTCATCCTCCACAGCCCTTCACCCTCAGCCCTCAGCAGCCCCTGCCCTCAGGAACTCTCCCCTCAGCAGCCCTTCACCCACAGCTCCTCACCCTCAGCCCTCAGCAGCCCATGCCCTGAGAAACTCTGCCCTCAGCAACCCTTCACCCTCAGCTCCTCACCCTCAGCCCTCAGCAGCCCATGCCCTGAGAAACTCTGCCCTCAGCAACCCTTCACCCTCAGCTCCTCACCCTCAGCCCTCAGCAGCCTCTGCCCTCAGAAACTCTGCCCTCAGCAGCCCCTGCCCTCAGCTCCTCATCCTCCACAGCCCCTCACCCTCAGCCCTCAGCAGCCCCTGCCCTCAGCATCCCTCCCCTCACTCTCCCCTTGCCCTCACCACCCCGTACTCTTCCCTTCCTCCTCGATTTGCCTCCTTAAACCTCGAGGAGCACAGCCCTGCCGTGCTCAGGGAGTTTGTGGGCTCCTTGCTGAGGGGCACCTCTGTTCCCTGCACTGCCCAGAGCCAACCCCTTCCTCGGGACATACATTTTCCACAGCCCGGGGTGTGGATGCCTTTTATTTCCCAGACTCGTGCAGAGTCAGGCTCAGGGGTGCTGAGGGTTCTCTTTCTCCTGCACTCATTTAAATCACAGAATAAAACGACCCAAGCCCGGGGGTGTTTGAAATGTGGGGAGCCTTTTCTTAAAGCCCTTTGAAAATCCCAGCGGGCTGGGTGCCACTTAGCACTGAGGAGCATTTCCTTTGGAAGCTCGTATTTCATAGGAATACAGATATAAATATTCTAATTACTGCGTCCTGCAGCCTCGGGGGAGGCCTGTGCTGCTGTGGGAATCAAGGATCTGATGCTGGGGGTTATCAGACAGACTGTCCTGCTCTGTTTGCTGACAGTTCCAGGTGGGTTTGAGCTGGTGAGTTGTGCAGGAGACCCAGGGAATGCCCTGTGGAAGCTGCATCCAGGTGTTAATGCAGGTGTTTAATTCACAGGCAGAAGAGTCTCTGCAAAATGGCAACTGCTCAGAAGCAAAGGAATTGCACGGTACGGTTGTGTTGTGGTTTTTTGGGCACAGTCTGTTCTTTCATGGGAAAAATGGGGGAAATTTTGGCTGAAATGGTGCACCCAGGAGATAGTTCTTCACCTGAAAATTTCGGGCTAATTGGGTTCTTTTAACTAAGAATAAAGATGCTTAATAGAGAAATAATCTGAGTTTTGTTGGTAAAAACCAGCTGTGTCCTAAGAACTCGATGACACCAAGTGTCAGGAATATACTTCATAAGCCACGAAAGTCAGACTTCTCAGCTGAGTTAAAATTAAGGCATTGGACAGGTTTGGTGCTGTGGATACAGCTTAACTGATTGATTGATTTCTTCCTCTGATTTTCCAGAGTGCAGTTGTATTCCCTAAAAAAATCGCCACGGAGCAGCAGTCCCTGATGCTGGTGAAGAGGCTCCTGGCAGTGGCCGTGTCCTGCATCACGTACCTGAGAGGGATCTTCCCTGAGAGTGCCTATGGAACCAGATACATGGATGGTAACAGGCTGTTTCCAGGAGAACTTGCAAATTCTCTACGTTTTTAGAGCCATTTTAAAACCATTTCAATGCCTGCAATGGAAACTTCACTAATTCATTAAACTGAATTTTGTTGGTGCCGGTGCTCTAGCAATTAAAACTGTGCTCCTGCTCACCAGTAATGTTAATTTTAGCCTCATTTTGATGTGTGTTTTTAAGGAGTGAACATGACTTTTTAAATTGCATTTTGCCCTAAGTAAATGTGCTTTTTTTTTTTGTTTTTTTTTTTTGAGATGTCTGTGTCAAAATCCTGAGGGAAGACAAGAACTGCCCTGGCTCCAGCCAGCTGGTGAAATGGTACGTTTGGGCTCCCCCTTTGCCTCTTGCTTGGCTGTTCCAGAAAAGGCAAATGGCAAAGGGCAATAACTGAACTCCTCTGTGCTCCAGAGAGGTTTGGCTGAGCTCCTGGTTTCTGATGGAATCACGGAATGCTTCGGGTTGGAAGGGACCTTCAAGCTCATCCCATTCCCACCCCTGGGAAGGGACACCTTCCACTGAGCTGAGTTGCTCACCTGATTAATGAACACACGTTAGAAGCTGTTTGAAGTACTGCAACATGTTTTCACTGATAAATTAATCACTGACAGATTAGATTTTTAATTATTCTCCCAAGGGAAGATTTGGTTGGGAAGATTTGACCCTACAAAGGTGGTCCTTGCTTGTAGCCCTGCTAACAAAGAAGGCAGAATAACGCCATAAATGCCATTTTTTGCCCTAACACAAGAAGGAAACACAAGAATTGCACTTTTTGCTGCTGTTTCAGCCAGAAGCAAATGGAAATGAGTGACTTGTTTGCTGTTTGCAGGATGCTGGGGTGCTACGATGCCTTGCAGAAGAAATACGTGAGTCTTGCAGTCTCCTTTCAAGGGTGGGGAAGGTTGAGTTAAGCCCATCTGTTGCCAGGACTCTGGGCAGTGTGGGAGGCACGGGAATTCCAGGATAAAATTCCTGGGAAACAGAAGGTCAGGGATTTGTGGGTGTTTGGGGTCCCCTCTTAAACAGAAGAGGAGGAAGTTTTTCTGTGAGGAGAAAGGGGCTCTAACCCATCTAATCTCTGTCTCTCTCTGTTCGTGTCTCACAGCTCAGGCAGATCGTGCTCGCAGTGAGTATCCCTGACAGCAAAGGGCACCTTTTTAAGGTCCTTACCCTGAATTTTTATTTAAGAGTTCTTGTTCTGATTCCTCTCTTCCCTTCCAAACTGCAGGTCTACACCCAGCCAGAGGATCCTCAGGTAAAGCAGCTGGGATGTGTGATCGGGGGACTAATGATGGGATGGATGGAGTAAAGTGGGTGTAAAGCAGGGGTATTTAACATATTTAACATAATAATATAATAATATAGTAAAGAAATATATTTATATAATAAATAATGTATATTTATTAAATAATTAAATGATATAATTTATATATTAAATAAATAAATTAAATAAATGAATAATATAATAATATATTGAATACATATATATTTATATGTTGAATAATATATATTTATATATTAAATAATTAAACCATATAATTTATATATTAAATAAATAAATTAAATAAATTAATAATATAATAACATATTGAATACATATATATTTATATATTGAATAATATATATTTATATATTAAATAATTAAATTATATCATTCATATATTAAATAAATAAATTAAATAAATTAATAATATAATAACATATTGAATACATATATATTTATATATTGAATAATATATATTTATATATTAAATAATTAAATTATATCATTTATCTATTAAATAAATAAATTAAATAAATGAATAATATAATAATATATTGAATGCATATATATTTATATATTGAATAATTAAATTATACCATTTATCTATTAAATAATTAAATTATATCATTCATCTATTAAATAAATTAATTAAATTAATAAATAGTATAATAATATAGTAAATAAATATATATTTATATATAAAATATATATTTATACAATTAAATAAAATTAAATAAACTAAATAAAAATTATAATTAAATAATAAATAAATAAATAAATAAAATAAATGAATAATATAATAATATATTGAATACATATATATTTATATATTGAATAATATATATTTATATATTAAATAATTAAACTATATCATTTATATATTAAATAAATAAATTAAATTAATAAAGAATGTAATAATATAGTGAATAAATCTATATTTATATATTAAAATATATATTTATACAATTAAATAAAATTAAATAAACTAAATAAAAATTATAATTAAATAATAAATAAATTTACGTATTAAATATATGAATAATTTTATAATATATTAATACATATATGTTTATATATTGAATAATATATATTTATATATTAAATAATTAAATTATACCATTTATATATTAAATAAATAAATTAAATTAATAAATAGTATAATAATATAGTAAATAAATATATATTTATATGTTAAAATATACATATTTATAGAATTAAATCAAATTAAATAAACTAAATAAAAATTATAATTAAATAATAAATAAATTTATATATTAAATAATAAATAGATAAAATAATTAAATTAAATAATTATATTGAATAATGAAATAATAATAATTAAATAAAATATATAATAGAAAAATTGTGTATTAAATATTAAATAATAATTAAATAATAGTTAAATAATAAGTAATAAATTGTAGATAATAAAAATTATATTAAATTAATAAATATTTATTTAAATTATATTTAATTAATTAAGCATTTAATATAGACTTTTTATCTATTATATAAAATATTATAATAGATATTAAAAATAATATATATTATAATATATTTTATATATTTAACATATAATATTAAATATATGTTTATTTAATATATAAATAAATATATAATATAATATTAATTTAATATATAATCTTAAATAAGTATTTAAATAATTAAAATAGATATTAAATAAATATTACCTATACAAATATATTTATTTATTAAACAATAATTAAATAATTCAGACTTGTTTGAGAAGGATCACATTAAAGTTGATGTTTTTGTCCCAGAGCAGAAATTCCCATTTCCCAACTCCCTTTTCCCCCCCACCCACCCTTTTGGTCGATTTTAATGGTTTCCCACATCCTTAAAAAAAAAAGGGCACATTAAAACATCCAACTGAAATGTCAGAAGTCTCCAAATCCCTGGAGCCAGTGGGAGCTGCCGGGTCTGGAATTGCCCCTGAGGGTTGAGGGTCAGGTTGGCACAAGAAGCCACTTGGTGGAACAAGTGCCACTGCAGAGTCCTACCTCTGCCTGAGGAATCCCTGGAATTTCTGTGGAGAACACAACCCCCCCCCCGGGTGTCAGCACATCTGCTCCGGGTGTGGAACGTCCCCAGGGCAACCAAAAATCAGAATATTTCAGGTAAAAACTCCAGCTGATATTTCAGGGTATTTTATCAGGGCAATGCCTGGAAAAGAATCATCATTTTGATTGGGTTTTATTCTACAGACATGGATGTATTTACCATCTATATCTAGATTAGCAGCAGGGCTGTGCTCTGAGGGTGTAACAACCTCTGTGCTCTGAGGGTGTAACAACCACAGCTCTGAGGGTGTAACAGCCTCTGTGCTCTGGGGGTGTAACAACCTCTGTGTGAGGGTGTAACAATCTCTGTGCTCTGAGGGTGTAACAACCACAGCTCTGAGGGTGTAACAACCCCTGTGCTCTGAGGGTGTAACAACCACAGCTCAGGGGGTGTAACAACCACAGCTCTGAGGGTGTAACAACCTCTGTGCTCTGAGGGTGTAACAACCACTGTGTGGGGGTGTAACAACCACTGTGTGAGGGTGTAACAACCTCTGTGTGAGGGTGTAACAACCTCTGTGTGAGGGTGTAACAACCTCTGTGCTCTGAGGGTGTAACAACCACTGTGTGAGGGTGTAACAACCTCTGTGTGAGGGTGTAACAACCACAGCTCTGAGGGTGTAACAACCTCTGTGTGAGGGTGTAACAACCACTGTGCTCTGAGGGTGTAACAACCACTGTGCTCTGAGGGTGTAACAACCTCTGTGTGAGGGTGTAACAACCTCTGTGTGAGGGTGTAACAACCACTGTGCTCTGGGGGTGTAACAACCACAGCTCTGAGGGTGTAACAGCCTCTGTGCTCTGGGGGTGTAACAACCTCTGTGTGAGGGTGTAACAATCTCTGTGCTCTGAGGGTGTAACAACCACAGCTCTGAGGGTGTAACAACCCCTGTGCTCTGAGGGTGTAACAACCACAGCTCAGGGGGTGTAACAACCACAGCTCTGAGGGTGTAACAACCTCTGTGCTCTGAGGGTGTAACAACCACTGTGTGGGGGTGTAACAACCACTGTGTGAGGGTGTAACAACCTCTGTGTGAGGGTGTAACAACCTCTGTGTGAGGGTGTAACAACCTCTGTGCTCTGAGGGTGTAACAACCACTGTGTGAGGGTGTAACAACCTCTGTGTGAGGGTGTAACAACCTCTGTGTGAGGGTGTAACAACCTCTGTGCTCTGAGGGTGTAACAACCACTGTGTGAGGGTGTAACAACCTCTGTGTGAGGGTGTAACAACCACAGCTCTGAGGGTGTAACAACCTCTGTGTGAGGGTGTAACAACCACTGTGCTCTGAGGGTGTAACAACCACTGTGCTCTGAGGGTGTAACAACCTCTGTGTGAGGGTGTAACAACCTCTGTGTGAGGGTGTAACAACCACTGTGCTCTGGGGGTGTAACAACCACAGCTCTGAGGGTGTAACAACCTCTGTGTGAGGGTGTAACAACCACAGCTCAGGGGGTGTAACAACCACAGCTCTGAGGGTGTAACAACCTCTGTGTGAGGGTGTAACAACCTCTGTGCTCTGAGGGTGTAACAACCTCTGTGCTCTGAGAGTATAACAACCACAGCTCAGGGGGTGTAACAACCTGTGCCTTTGTTTGCAGACGGTCACCGAGTGTTACCACTTCAAGTTCAAGTACACCCACCACGGGCCGCTCCTGGATTTCGGCAGGTACGGCCCCGGGGATTTCCTGCCTGCTTTCCCAGCCCCCTCTGGGGGGCAAAACTCGGCATTTTCCCTGTTTGCTGTTTGAAGTCTGGATGGTGAGGCTGATTTTTGTTATTTCAGCTGGCTCAGGCTTATTAAAAGGCAAGGGACCCTTCTGTCTGATTGCTGCTGGTGATTTTAATGTCCCCCTGGTCAGGCTGAGCTGACACCTGATGTCTCTGACCAGGTTCTGGGAGATATTCCACGTGTGGAGGGTGAAACTCAGTACCACAGTTACTTTTCTCTCTTTCTTTTTCTTTCTCTTTCTTTCCCTCCTTCTTTCCTCCTTCTTTATTCCTTCTTTATTCCTTCTTTCCTTCTTTTCCTTCTTCTTTTCCTTCTTTTCCTTCTTCTTTTCCTTCTCCTTTCCTCCTCCTTTCCTCCTCCTTTCCTCCTCTTTTCCTCCTTTATTCCTTCTTTCCTTCTTTTTCTTCTTCTTTTTCTTCTTCTTTTCCTTCTTCTTTTCCCCTTCTTTTCCTTCCTTTCCTTTCCTTTCCTTTCCTTTCCTTTCCTTTCCTTTCCTTTCCTTTCCTTTCCTTTCCTTTCCTTTCCTTTCCTTTCCTTTCCTTTCCTTTCCTTTCCTTTCCTTTCCTTTCCTTTCCTTTCCTTTCCTTTCCTTTCCTTTCCTTTCCTTTCCTTTCCTTTCCTTTTTCTCCTCTTTCCATCCCTCTCTCTTTGTCCTCTCTTTCTCTCTCCTTCTCTTTCTCCTCTCTTTCTCTCCTTCTTCTCTCTTCCTTCTCTCTCTTTTCTCTCTCCCCTCCCATTCCCTCTTTAACAGCTGGATCTCTCCACACTGGAGTCACCTCACAGTGCACCCCAGCCTGACATGGCTCTGTGTGTCCCAGCAGGGATCCATCCTGCTCATCCATGACATCTGACATGAGTTTGTGTCCCAGCAGGGATCCATCCTGCTCATCCATGACATCTGACATGGCTCTGTGTGTCCCAGCAGGGATCCATCCTGCTCATCCATGAGCTCTAACATGGCTCTGTGTGTTCCAGCAGGGATCCCCATGTGCAGACACCAGGAATTCCAGCATCCTGCTGATCCATGAGCTCTAACATGAGTTTGTGTCCCAGCAGGGATCCCTGTGGCTCTCCCATCCCATGTTTGGACACCAGGAATTCCAGCATCCTGCTCATCCATGAGCTCTAACATGAGTTTGTGTCCCAGCAGGGATCCATCCTGCTCATCCATGAGCTCTAACATGGCTCTGTGTCCCAGCAGGGATCCATCCTGCTCATCCATGAGCTCTCACATGACTCTGTGTCCCAGCAGGGATCCCTGTGGCTCTCCCATCCCATGTTTGGACACGAGGAAGGCCAGCATCCTGCTCATCCATGACATCTAACATGAGTTTGTGTTCCAGCAGGGATCCATCCTGCTCATCCATGAGCTCTCACATGACTCTGTGTCCCAGCAGGGATCCCTGTGGCTCTCCCATCCCATGTTTGGACACCAGGAAGGCCAGCATCCTGCTCATCCATGACATCTAACATGAGTTTGTGTTCCAGCAGGGATCCATCCTGCTCATCCATGAGATCTCACATGGCTCTGTGTCCCAGCAGGGATCCCTGTGGCTCATCCATGAGCTCTAACATGGCTCTGTGTCCCAGCAGGGATCCCTGTGGCTCTCCCATCCCATGTTTGGACACGAGGAAGGCCAGGCCAGCATCCTGCTCATCCATGAGCTCTAACATGAGTTTGTGTCCCAGCAGGGATCCCTATGGCTCTCCCATCCCGTGTTTGGACACGAGGAAGGCCAGCATCCTGCTCATCCATGACATCTAACATGAGTTTGTGTCCCAGCAGGGATCCCTGTGGCTCTCCCATCCCATGTTTGGACACGAGGAAGGCCAGCATCCTGCTCATCCGCAAGATCTTCGTGCTGATGCAGAACCTGAGCCCGCTGCCCAGCGACGTCTGCCTCACCATGAAGCTGCTCTACTACGACGAGGGTACCCTGCCCCCTTCCCTGCTCCCCCAGAACCCACGGGAATAGTGGGAAATTCCCATTCCCTGCCACCTGGGAAATGATGTTCTTTCTCTTTTTCCCACCCAAGCCCCGAGGGGAAGGGGGGTGATCTCACCCCAGGAGCACAATCCTGGCTCCCCTTCCTCAGAGCAGAGATCTTGGGGTGCTCCCAGGGGTGCATTTGGCTGTCCCACACTTTGCCAGCCCAGTTCTGGTTTGGTGACTCTCCAAACCTCTGGCCCTGCTTTCAAAGTGTTTTTTTCCCTATCATTTTATATCTCTCTGTTTTATGTCTCCAACCTCTCTCAAACAGCTTCGCCTGCTCAGTGGAGAGAAAAGAGCTTCACTTACCCCAAGCTCAATATTGATTATTCCCCTCCCCACACACACATTTTTTTCTTATATTTAAAGGAGTGCAGAGTTTTCCTGTCACCTTTCCAAGGCTGTGTTTCATTGTGACCCCTTCCCTGCCCTCCCCCCTGCAGTGACACCCCCCGATTACCAACCCCCGGGCTTCAGGGAGGCCAAGTGTGAGGGGCTGCTGTTCAACGAGGAGCCCACCCACCTCAACGTGGGGGAGGTGCCCACCCCCTTCCACCTGCTCAAACTCAAGATCACCACCGAGAAACAGCGCATGGAGCACGTGGGCAGAGACATCCTGGGGCAGGGGGAGAGGGAGGAGTCCCTCCAGCCAGGAGGAGAGGTCCAGGACACGAATGTAAGAGCACGGAGTTTTTTGGGGAGCTTGTTGAGGTTTTTTGTGCTGTAGCATCTAGAAAAAAAGCTGTTATTGTTTCACCAGAGTATTAACAAACCCCTCTGTTTCCAGGTGTGTTTAAGCAGGATGATGTTTATAAATAATTCAGGACGGTTTTGCCTTGTTTTTCCTGCTCCACTTTGCAGCCTGTCACTGCTCACGAGGTGCTGAGCAGCAGAGGGGTGGCTGAATCCTCTCCCTCCCCATCCCAACCCGTTATTTCCCTGCACTTTGTTCCACCCCAAACCCTTCCAACAAGTCTGAGGAGAAACCCCCTTCCTTCTGTGCCTGCCCTGACAGCCCCGTTTCCTCATCCAGGAGGATCCTGCCCCGGCCACCAAAGTGGGGGATGAGAACCACCAGGATGTTTCAGAAGCTCAAGGTAACATTCAGGGGATTTTTCAAGTCTCTGAGTTGCCTTTTTCCTGGGACAAACCCCTCAGTTGTCTCCCTTCAAACCTCCCTTATTTTCTTCCCCCCTGGAGAGGGAATTTCTGCTGGTTGATCTGCTCCTCCTGGAGGCACTGTGCAGAGACACCCCAATAACCCTGGAACCCCTTTGCAGAAAGGATTTCAAATGTTGGCTTTGGGGTTTGGGGGTTTTTTTGGTGCAGCTTTGCCAAAGCAGCTCCCATTTCCACGCTGTTCCCAAATAACCATGGAAGTGGGGAGCAAACAGCACGTGGAGGTCAGGATTGTTATCTTGCACAACTGGAACAACCACATCCAGCTGCTTTTAGAAAGCCATCAAATTTCCCAAACTATCCCAAAATGCAGCTTTTTGTCTGAGGGAGCTGGTAAATGTTTTATTTTTGGGGACTGTGAGGCCCAGGGAAAGCCTGAAATCCTTGTGTTGTTTCCACAGCTGATGCACAGCCTTCCTTAACCATTCCAGGCTTTTATCTAGATCCTAAGGGGGGAAAAAAGGGGCAGCAGGAATTAGAAACAGCAACAAAAACGTCTGGGATGGGCTGTTTTCCAACAGATCCCGGGTGGAAACTTGGCAGGAGCACCTCTGGGTGCCCGTGGCTGGAAGGAAATGGCTGAATTTGAGATTAAATTTAATATTTGCTGGAGTTTGGGATAGGAAATGGTTGAATTTCAGATTAAATTTAATCCTTGCTGGAGTTTGAGACAAGAAATGGCTGAATTTAAATTTAATATTTGCTGGAGTTTAGGACAGGAAATGGCTGAATTTGAGATTAAATTTATTTGACTCCTCAGCTCTTTCCTTCTTTTAGAAACAAGCTCCACCTGTGGAGAGGAAGCTGGAGGGATCCAAACTCCAAATGTTTCTAACCCTCAGGTAGGAAAACTTCTGCTTTCTTGTCTCCAACTTTTGGGGGGCTTTTGTGAAGCTTCTTTTCCTCCTTCAATGGTGATTAATCTGCTCACCATTTCCAGCAACAAAATTCCTTTTTACATCCTCTGCTCTCTAAATGTGCATTTTTTTTGTTGCTGTCACAGCAAAAACTTCATTTTCAGGTCTCAGGAAGCTCTTGAAGTGTTCCCTGGAGTGTTGTTAAACACTTAACAGCTTGATTGGACCCAGAAAACTTCATTTAACGGGCAGGAAACTTTATTCTCTGATTTCAGGTGGATCATTTGGCCCAAAAAACGTCTGAGCTGGTTGTGTCAGAGAGCAGGACCAGGAGTGGGAAGATATTCCAGAGCTGCCTTGTAAGTACCACGTTGTTTTTCTTTAGTTCTTCCTATTTGGTTTGGGTTGGAAGGAGCCTTAGAGCTCATCCAATCCCACCCCTGCCAGGGGCAGGGACACCTTCCACTGTCCCAGGTTGCTCCAGCCTGGCCTGGGAAACTTCCAGGGATGGGGAATCCATGGAATAACCTGTGCCAGGGATCCCCCACAGGGAAGGATTTCTCCATCTATCCAACCAAACTTCCCCCTCTTTCAGTCTGAGCCCATTCCCCTTTGTCCCACACTGCAGTTCCTGAGGGACACATCCCAACAGGACACATCCCAACAGGACACATCCCAGCAGGACACATCCCAACAGGACACATCCCAACAGGGACACATCCCAATAGAGACACATCCCAATAGAGACACATCCCAATAGAGACACATCCCAACAGGACACATCCCAACAGGGACACATCCCAATAGAGACACATCCCAATAGAGACACATCCCAATAGAGACACATCCCAACAGGACACATCCCAACAGGACACATCCCAGCAGGACACATCCCAACAGGACACATCCCAATAGAGACACATCCCAACAGGACACATCCCAACAGGACTCATCCCAACAGGACACATCCCAACAGGGACACATCCCAACAGAGACACATCCCAATAGAGACACATCCCAACAGGACACATCCCAATAGAGACACATCCCAATAGAGACACATCCCAACAGGACACATCCCAATAGAGACACATCCCAACAGACACATCCCAGCAGGACACATCCCAATAGAGACACATCCCAACAGGACACATCCCAACAGGACTCATCCCAACAGGACACATCCCAACAGGGACACATCCCAACAGGACACATCCCAACAGGACACATCCCAATAGAGACACATCCCAACAGGACACATCCCAATAGAGACACATCCCAATAGAGACACATCCCAACAGGACACATCCCAATAGAGACACATCCCAACAGGGACACATCCCAATAGAGACACATCCCAACAGAGACACATCCCAACAGGACACATCCCAACAGGACACATCCCAGCAGGACACATCCCAACAGGACACATCCCAATAGAGACACATCCCAACAGGACACATCCCAACAGGACTCATCCCAACAGGACACATCCCAACAGGGACACATCCCAACAGGACACATCCCAACAGGACACATCCCAATAGAGACACATCCCAATAGAGACACATCCCAATAGAGACACATCCCAACAGGACACATCCCAATAGAGACACATCCCAACAGGACACATCCCAACAGGACACATCCCAATAGAGACACATCCCAATAGAGACACATCCCAATAGAGACACATCCCAACAGGACACATCCCAATAGAGACACATCCCAACAGGGACACATCCCAACAGAGACACATCCCAATAGAGACACATCCCAATAGAGACACATCCCAATAGAGACACATCCCAACAGGGACACATCCCAACAGGACACATCCCAACAGGACACATCCCAACAGGGACACATCCCAATAGAGACACATCCCAACAGGACACATCCCAATAGAGACACATCCCAACAGGGACACATCCCAACAGAGACACATCCCAACAGAGACACATCCCAATAGAGACACATCCCAACAGGGACACATCCCAACAGGACACATCCCAACAGGGACACATCCCAACAGGACACATCCCAATAGAGACACATCCCAACAAGACACATCCCAATAGAGACACATCCCAACAGACACATCCCAAGAGAGACACATCCCAACAGGACACATCCCAATAGAGACACATCCCAACAGAGACACATCCCAATAGAGACACATCCCAATAGAGACACATCCCAATAGAGACACATCCCAACAGGACACATCCCAACAGGACACATCCCAATAGAGACACATCCCAACAGGACACATCCCAATAGAGACACATCCCAACAGGACACATCCCAACAGGACACATCCCAACAGGACACATCCCAACAGGACACATCCCAATAGAGACACATCCCAACAGGACCCATCCCAGCCCTCCTTCCATCCCTCCCTTCTCCCAGAGCCCCTTCCCCAGCTGTCCCTCAGTCCCCCCCCCTGTTCCCTGGCTCTGTCCCACTCCGGCTGGGCCGTTCCCGGTCCCCCCGCTCGGCTCCCCGTCATTCCCGCTCCTAATTCCCGCTGGGTTCTCCCTCCAGGTGCACCAGGCCGAGCTCTCCTCCAGCCAGGACGTGCTGCCCAAGAGGAGGAAGCTCAGCGAGCCCAAGGAGCGCTTTTAGCTGCCCAGCCCCTCGGAATTCTCCTCCGCTCCCCTCCCTCGCGCTCGTTCCTGTTGGTTCCCCGGATCCCTTCTGCTCCCTCGGCAGCTCCCAGCGTGTTTTTAGGGAAGGAAAGGCCAGGAAGCCCAGCTGGGGAATTCAGGGCCCGGCAGGTGGGACTAGAACACCCCCAGAAGGGATTTTGGGGTTGGCTCCAGGCATATCCAGGTCCTGATGGTGCTGGAGCAAAGCTCGTTCCCACGGAGCCTTTGGAACTTTTCCTGCCCCCAGTCCTGGAGGTGATTCCTGGAGCTTTCTGGCTGTTCCCGTGTTTGCTTTTCCTGCAGGGACACTTGGAGGGTTTGATGAGTTGTTTGTGTTTCTTCCAGACTGAAGGCACCACACTCGGTGGAAAAACAGCCTTCTCCATGAGTTTAATTCCAAATTCCCTGCCAGAATGCAGGAATTTCTGCTGCCTTTAATTCCAAATTCCATACCAGAATCCAGGAATTTCTGCTGCCTTTAATTCCAAATTCCCTGTTGGAATGCAGGAATTTCTGCTGCCTTTAACTCCAGATTCCCTGTTGGAATGCAGGAATTTCTGCTGTCTTTAATTCCCGATTCCCTGCCAGAATCCAGGAATTTCTGCTGCCTTTAATTCCAAATTCCCTGCCAGAAAATGCAGGAATTTCTGCCACCTTTAACTCCAGATTCCCTGCCAGGAAATGCAGGAATTTCTGCCGCCTTTAACTCCAGATTCCCTGCCGGAATGCAGGGATTTCTCCTGCCCTATATCCATGTGCAATTCCAAAGTGCAGCGTCTCTTCCAGCGCTTGTGTTGGGAGAACCCGGAAGTGCTTAAGCGGTTAATTAATTACTGGAAGGACTTACACGGTTAATTGCAGGAGTTGGAGGCGGTGCCAGTTCCCTTTCCAAGGAAAAGGCGCTGATTTCCCGGGAATGGGAGGGAATGGGAGTGAAGCCTTTCTCCTGGCGGGGAGAGCTGGAGGTTTCCTGTGCTTGGAATTTAAGTTGGGAATGTCCGTTTGTCGTTCCGTCATTAAACAGCGCTCAGCGGTGGCTGCGGTGCCGGTAGCGCCGGGAGGGGACGGGAATGGGACACGGGACGGGAATGGGACACGGGACGGGAATGGGAGACGGGACGGGAATGGGACACGGGACGGCAATGGGAGACGGGACAGGGATGGGACACGGGACGGCAATGGGACACGGGACGGGAATGGGACACGGGACAGGAATGGGACACGGGACGGGAATGGGACACGGGACGGGAATGGGACACGGGACGGGAATGGGAGACGGGACGGGAATGGGAGACGGGACAGGGATGGGACACGGGACGGGAATGGGACACGGGACAGGGATGGGACACGGGAGGGGAATGGGACACGGGACGGGAATGGGAGACGGGACAGGAATGGAACACGGGACAGGAATGGGACACGGGACAGGAATGGGACACGGGACGGGAATGGGACACGGGACGGGAATGGGAGACGGGACGGGAATGGGACACGGGACGGGAATGGGACACGGGACGGGAATGGGACACGGGACGGGAATGGGACACGGGACGGGAATGGGACACGGGACGGGAATGGGACATGGGACTGGAGCAGGACCGCACGGGACACGGGATGGGCAGGGATGGAACACGGGACAGGGATGGGACAGGACTGGGTGGGACGAGGGACAGGGATGAGCAGGGATGGGACAGGACCGGACACAGGAGAGGGATGGGCAGGGATGGGACCGGACGGGACACAGGACAGGGATGAGCAGGGAGGGGATAGGACAGGACACGGGTTACGGGACAGGGATGGGCAGGAACGGGACAGGATGGGACACGGGACAGGGATGAGCAGGGATGGGACAGGACAAGGGACACGGGACAGGGATAGGACAGGATGGGACACGGGACAGGGATGGGACAGGACAAGGGACACGGGACAGGGATAGGACAGGATGGGACACGGGACAGGGATGGGACAGGACTGGGCGGGACGAGGGACAGGGATGAGCAGGGATGGGACAGGACCGGACACGGGACAGGGATGGGCAGGGATGGAACCGGACGGGACACGGGACAGGGATGGGCAGGGAGGGGATAGGACAGGACACGGGTTACGGGACAGGGATGGACCGAGATGGGACAGGATGGGACACGGGACAGGGATGGGCAGGGATGGGACAGGACACGGGATACGGGACAGGGATGGGACAGAACCGGACCCAGGAGCGCTCCCGGGAGAGGGATGTGACCGGACCACTCCTGGGACAGGGATGAGATGGGACAGGGGTGGGACAGGACTCGGGACAAGGATGGGATGGGATAAGGATGGGACAGGACTCAGGACAGAACTGGACCCGGGAGGTCTCCCGGGACAGGGTTGGGACAGGACTCGGGGCAGGGATGGGATGGGACAGGGATGGGACAGGACTCGGGACAGAACCAGACCCGGGAGCGCTCCGGGGACAGGGATGCGACAGGGATGTGACAGGACACAGGATAGGGATGGGACGGACCCGGACCCGGCAGTGCTCCCGGGACAGGGATGGGATGTGACAGGGATGGGATGTGACACAGGACAGGAATGGGATGGGACAGGGATGTGACAGGACACAGGACAGGAATGGGATGGGACAGGGATGTGACAGGACACAGGACAGGGATGGGACGGACTCGGACCCGGGAGCGCTCCCGGGACAGGGATGGGATATGACGGGACACAGGACAGGGATGGGATGTGACAGGGATGTGACAGGACACAGGACAGGGATGGGATGGACCCGGACCCGGGAGCGCTCCCGGGACAGGGATGGGATGGGACACAGGACAGGGCTGTGACAGGACACAGGACAGGGATGGGATAGGGATGTGACAGGGACGGGACGGACCCGGACCCGGGAGCGCTCCCGGGACAGGGATGGGATGGGACAGGGATGTGACAGGGATGTGACAGGGACGGGACGGACCTGGACCCGGGAGCGCTCCCGGGACAGGGATATGACGGGACACAGGACAGGGATGGGACGGACCCGGACCCGGGAGCGCTCCCGGGACAGGGATGGGATGTGACAGGGATGTGACAGGGATGTGACAGGACACAGGACAGGGATGGGATGGGACACGGATGTGACAGGGATGTGACAGGGATGGGACGGACCCGGACCCGGGAGCGCTCCCGGGACGCGCCGCGCGGATACGCGGAGGGGGCGGAGCCTCTTCCTTTGACTGACAGCCGACCCTCCCGCCCCCCGGCCGCGCTCATTGGCCTCTCTCACCCGCGCGGGCTCCCATTGGTCAGTTCCGCCGCCTGGGCGGGGCCAGCAGAGTCCAGGAAGCGGCGGCCGCCGCGGCCCGGCCCCGCCGAGGCTTTTCCTGCCCGAGGGGACCCGGGAGCGGAGCGGGGGGACAGCGGGAACGGTGAGGGGGGATGAGGGGACACCGGGAACGGTGAGGGGGATGAGGGGACACCGGGAACGGTGAGGGGAACGGGGGAACACCGGGAACGGTGAGGGGAACGGGGGAACACCGGGAACGGTGAGGGGAGCTGGGGGACACCGGGAACGGTGAGGGGGATAAGGGGAACGGGGGGACACCGGGAACGGTGAGGGGAACGGGGGGACACCGGGAACGGTGAGGGGGATGAGGGGCCACCGGGAACGGTGAGGGGAACGGGGGGACACCGGGAACGGTGAGGGGGATGAGGGGACACCAGGAACGGTGAGGGGGATGAGGGGAATGGGGGGACACCGGGAACGGTGAGGGGGATGAGGGGACACCAGGAACGGTGAGGGGGATGAGGGGAATGGGGGGACACCGGGAACGGTGAGGGGGATGAGGGGAACGGGGGGATCCTCCGGGACGGGTGAGGGGAACGGGGGCACCGGCGGACCCGGGAGGGGGCCAGGAGGGGTGCGATGGAGCCGGGAGAACGGTGGGACAGAGCCGGGGCCAGGAGGGGTGCGATGGAGCCGGGGTCGGGGATGGAGCCGGGGTCGGGGGTGGGATGGAGCCGGTGTCCCCCGCCCTGTCCCGGTGCGGGACCCGCCTCTCCCGGGAACGGGCGAGCCCCGGGGCGAAGGGGGCGAAGGGGGCGAAGAGACCGTGTCCACTCCAGTCCCCGGCCGGGTCCCGTCCAGCGGCCGCTCCCTGTCAGCTCCTCCTGGGGAGGGGGGCTGGGAATCCCCGGGTGGAAGGGACCGTGTCCCGTGTCCTTGGCTCTGCCCCCCGGGCGCTGGGTTTGGGGTCTGGGTTTGTGACTAGGTCTGCGTTTGACTCTGGGTCAGGGTCTGTGTTTGGGTTGGGTCCGGGTCAAGGTTTGGGTTCGGGTCTGTATCTAGGTCTGTGTTTGAGTCAGGGTCTAGGTTTGGATCTGTGTTTGGGTCTGGGTCAGTGTCTAGGTCTGGGTTTGGGTCAGGGTCTAGGTTTGGGTTTGTGTCTAGGTCTGCGTTTGGCTCTGGGTCAGGGTCTAGGTTTGGGTCTGGCTTTGGCGTCTGGTGTTGGGATCTGTGTTTGGGTTTGGGTCTGTGCTTGGAGTCTCTATTTGGGGTCTGCGTCTGGGTTTGGGTCTGTGTTTGGGCTCTGGGTCGGGGTTTGGGCTCTGGATTTGGCTCTGGGTCTGTGTTTGGGCTCTGGCTCTGGGCTCTGAGTCGGGGTTTGGGCTCTGGCTCTGGGCTCTGGGTCGGGATTTGGGCTCTGGCTCTGGGCTCTGGGTCTGTGTTTGGGCTCTGGCTCTGGGCTCTGGGTCGGGATTTGGGCTCTGGGTTGGGGTTTGGGCTCTGACTCTGGGCTCTGGGTTGGGGTTTGGGCTCTGGCTCTGTGTTTGGGCTCTGGCTCTGAGCTCTGGGTCGGGGTTTGGGCTCTGGCTCTGGGCTCTGGGTCTGTGTTTGGGCTCTGGCTCTGGGCTCTGGGTTGGGGTTTGGGCTCTGGCTCTGTGTCCCCAACCCTGTGCCCGCCCTGACCCTACCCCGTGTGCAGCAGCTGGGCCATGACGACCCTGACGCACCGGGCACGCCGGGGGGACCCGGGCAGGGGCTCGGACAGGAGGCTGGCCGGGGAGGAGGACGGAGCCGCGGACAGAGAGCCCGGCGAGGAGGAGCCCGACGGCTCCAAGGACATCCGGCTCACCCTCATGGAGGAGGTGCTGCTGCTGGGGCTCAAGGACAAGGAGGTGACTTTGGGGGGGTCCTTTGGGGGGTGGGTGATACCCTGGGGGTGTCCATGAGCAGCAGGAGGAGTGGGATGAGCTCCTCTCCAGCAAAGCCACCCTGCTGGGAATCAGGGAATCATGGAATGGGTTGGGTTGGGAGGGACCTTAAAGGTCGTTTCTTCCATGCCCTGACACCTTCCACCAGACCAAGCCAAGGGGGGACACAGGAGCCCCCTGACCCACTGGGATCCTCTGGGATCTGCCAGGACTGGCCACATCTGGTGGGACAAACCCAGCAAGGAGTAAAACACCTTCTTGTCACAGCCCTAAGCTGGGGTTGGAGTTTTATTTATTTTATTTATGGGCCTTGCTGTGCTTTAGTTCGTGGGTTTTGCACCAATTTCATGGAATCCTGGAATGGTTTGGGCTGGAAGGGACCTTAAAGATCATCCAGTGGACACCTTCCACCAGACCAGGTTACTCCAAGCCAAGGGGGGACACAGGAGCCCCCTGACCCACTGGGATCCTCTGGGATCTGCCAGGACTGGCCACATCTGGTGGGACAAACCCAGCAAGGAGTAAAACACCTTCTTGTCACAGCCCTAAGCTGGGGTTGGAGTTTATTTTATTTATGGGTCTTGCTGTGCTTTAGTTCGTGGGTTTTGCACCAATTTCATGGAATCCTGGAATGGTTTGGGCTGGAAGGGACCTTAAAGCTCATCAAGCCCTGGGCAGGGACACCTTCTGCTCTCCCAGGCCGCTCCACCCTGGCCTTGGGCACGTCCAGGGATGGGACATCCGTGGAATAACCTGTGCCAGGGGCCTCCCCAGCCTCCCAGGGGAGGATTCCCTCCTCCCATCCAATCTAAACCTGATTTCCTTTGGTTCCCTTGGCCCAAAGCCCCTTTGTCTGAGGGGTCTCTGGGGACTCCAGGAGGGGTGGGAGTGTCTGTGCTGGGCTCTCCTCACCCCCCTGGGCAGCAGGGCTGGTTACCCCCGGTGGAATAACCTGGGAATCCCTCCTGTTGGAAGGGGATCCCGGTGCCATGGGATTGGTCTGTGCCTTTCAGCTGCAGGAACGTGTTTGGCAGGGAAGGAGATCCCCGGGTTGGGTTCCCTGAGCCTTGTCCTCGTCCAGTTGTGGATCAGTTTTGGGGGAACCCTTGGGGGTGAGGCCCTGGCACGGGTTGTTCCACGGCTGCCTCATCCCTGGAAGTGCCCAAGGCCAGGCTGGAGCAACCTGGGATGGTGGGACTTGTCCCTGCCCGTGGTCCTGCTGATCTTTAAGGTCCCTCCCAACCCAACCCATTGCAGGATTCCAGGGTTCCATGGGGCTGCTCTTCCTGACAGGTGGGTGGGATTGAGCAGGAGAAGCCAAGCAGGAGCATTTTGGGGTGGCAGTGGCAGAGCCTCCAGCACAGACCCACCCAGCTCCAGGAGCACTCCTTGGCCAGGCTGGGCTGGTTTATCTCGGAGGCCTTTTCCAACCTCAGTAATTCCATGATTCTGTGGTCTCCTGGGTCTCTGTGGTTCCCGTGTCCCACCCCCAGGAGCTGTGCTTGTCCCAGCTGGTGTCAAACCTCCTCCTGGAGCTCAGTGCAGCTCCTCTGGGCTGGGATTGAGCCCCTGGGAGGTGCCTGAGCTTCCTTTCCCAGCTCTCCTGGGCTGCTCTGAGCTGTCTCGGGGAGCTGGAGGGGCCCAGATGGAGGGAACTGTGGGTTGTGAGGGGGACAGAGGGTTGTGAGGGGGACAGAGGGTTGTGAGGGGGACAGAGACCTGTGAGGGGGAGAGAGGGTTGTGAGGGGGATGGAGGGTTGTGAGGGGAACAGAGGGTTATGAGGGGGACAGAGACCTGTGAGGGGGACAGAGGGTTGTGAGGGGGACAGAGACCTGTGAGGGGGATGGAGGGTTGTGAGGGGGACAGAGGGCTGTGAGGGGGACAGAGGGTTGTGAGGGGGACAGAGACCTGTGAGGGGGATGGAGGGTTGTGAGGGGGACAGAGGGCTGTGAGAATGACAGAGGGTTGTGAGAATGACAGAGGGTTGTGAGGGGGACAGAGACCTGTGAGGGGGACAGAGGGTTGTGAGGAGGAGAGAGACCTGTGAGGGGGAGAGAGGGTTGTGAGGGGGACAGAGGGTTGTGAGGGGGACAGAGGGTTGTGAGGGTGACAGAGGGCTGTGAGGGTGACAGAGACCTGTGAGGGGGACAGAGGGCTGTGAGGGGACAGAGGCCTGTTAGGGTGACAGAGGGTTGTGAGGGGGACAGAGGGTTGTGAGGGGGACAGAGGGTTGTGAGGGGGACAGAGACCTGTGAGGGGGACAGAGGGTTGTGAGGGGGACAGAGGGTTGTGAGGGGGACAGAGACCTGTGAGGGGGACAGAGGGTTGTGAGGGGGACAGAGGGTTGTGAGGGGGACAGAGGGTTGTGAGGGTGACAGAGGCCGTGCCTGTCCTGCCTCACAACCCCAGCTGAGCTCTGGGACCCGCAGAGCCGAGGAGGAAGCGGCAGCAGAGCAGGAACAGGGAGCAAATCAAATATTTGAGAGTGTGGGGCCGTGTCCTGCCCCGTTCCTGGGCCGTGTTTGGTGTTCTTGGCTCGCTGGATTCCTCCTGGGAACGGCCCTTCAGCCACCAGGAAGTTGGGAGAGCACAAGAGATTAAAAGAAAACCACCTTGGCACTCTTTTATTTTTTTTCCCCCTCCCCTCTCCATCCTGTCCTTCCACATTCCTGCTCCTGGAGAGCAGAGGCAGCACAGCCCTGGCTGCAGCTTTTCAGGCCTCAGGTTGTTTCTCTCTCCTGCTTTGGTGACCTGAGGCTCAGGAAAAACAAGGCGATTTTTGCCCAAATTTCCTTATTTTCCAACAATTTCCTTGTTTAAAGTCCACGTGGGAGAGCCCCTGGCTGGAGCCCAGCCTGGCTTTTGGGACCAGGGGCTGGAAGTCACCCAGCAGTTTAATTTTATACCGGTTTTAATATTTTTTTCCTGGGGTTAAAACGCCCTCCAGGGCGGTGAAGTGAGACTCCAGGTCAGGCTGACACCTCTTTTTTCCTGGAGAACTCGCCTGGAAAAGGGAAAGCGGGAGGGCAGGGATGAAAGGTGGCTTTGTCCTCCCTCACAAGGAAGTGGAGAAGGCAAATAAAGGCTTGGGGTGTCTTTTATGGCTCCCAGGGCTGGGCCAGGCCCAGTGTCCAGATGCTCTGAGCAAACAGACGCCCTTGGGGGCTGGAAAAGCTTCCCTGGGGCAGGGCTGGCAATTCCCAGCCTGTTTCCCTCGGGAAGTGCCTCTGGCTGGAGGCTCCTGGGGGGTTTTGGAGCTGCCCTTGCTCTTCTCCACCCGGGGGAAGAGCAGCAAGAAGGGAATTTCCCCCTGGCTGGGGCGGTTTGGGGGGTGTTGGTGTCCCCAAAGGGAGACTTTGCATCCCACTGGGATCACCAACCCCATCCCAACCCCATCCCAATCCCAGCCCCATCCCAGCTCCATCCTGGTTCCTCATCCCAGCCCCATCCCAGCCCCATCCCATCCCAACCCCATCCCAGCTCCATCCCAGCCCCAGCCCAGCCCCATCCCAGCCCCATCCCATCCCAACCCCATCCCATCTCCATCCCAACCCCATCCCAACCCCATCCCAACCCCATCCCAGCTCCATCCCAGCCCCATCCCAGCCCCATCCCAGCTCCATCCCACCCCATCCCGGCCCTGCAGAGCCTCTCCCTGGGCTCTGTTTGTTCCCAGCTTGCCCAGAAATCCCAGGAAAACTGCTCCCTGTCAGTGAAACAGTTTGGATTTGTTCTGATCAGGGGATAAAAAACAAGTGGATGAAGGGAAGGGAAGGTTTGGGAAGGGAAGGGAAGGGCAGGTTTGGGAAGGGGAAGGGGAAGGTTTGGGAAGGGAAGGGAAGGTTTGGGAAGGGAAGGTTTGGGAAGGGAAGGGAAGGTTTGGGAAGGGAAGTGAAGGTTTGGGAAGGGAGAGGCCACCTGGGCTCCAGTTGCTCCAAACTGGGATCAGCTCTGGAAAAGCAGCAGCTGAGTGTTGTTAAAGCCCAGGGAACAGGGATTTCCCTCCCTGGATTCCCTCCCTTCCTGCTGCTGCCTTTTCCATGTCTGACCCCCATTATCCCGCTCTCCCTCTTCCCTGGACCTCGCTGTGCCCTTCCAGCACCTCCAGGAGCTGCAAAAAACATGGATAGAGACTATTCCTGGAGTGTGCCAGGACAAGGGGGAATGGCTTCCAACAGGGTTAGGTGTTCCCAGCAGAAGGGATCCCTCTTTTCTCCCTCTTCCCAGGATTTTTCCCTCCTGGGATTTTTCCCTCCCTGATTCCGGGCAGAGCAGATCTCTCTTTTCTCCCTCTTCCTGGGATTTTTTTCCTTCCCAGGATTTTTCACTTCCTGGGATTTTCCACTCCCTGGTTCTGGGCAGAGCAGATCCCTCTTTTCTCCCTCTTCCCAGGATTTTTCGGTCCTGGAATTTTTCCCTCCCTGGTTCTGGGCAGAGCAGATCTCTCTTTTCTCCCTCTTCCCGGGATTTTTCGCTTCCCAGGATTTTTCACTTCCTGGGATTTTCCACTCCCTGGTTCTGGGCAGAGTGGATCCCTCTTTTCTCCCTCTTTTCTCCCTCTTCCCGGGATTTTTCCCTCCCTGGTTCTGGGCAGAGTGGATCCCTCTTTTCTCCCTCTTTTCTCCCTCTTCCTGGGATTTTTCCCTCCCCGGTTCTGGGCAGAGCGGATCCCTCTTTTCTCCCTCTTCCCGGGATTTTTCCCTCCCCGGTTCTGGGCAGAGCTGCCCGCGGGGGCAGCAGGGAAGGGCCGGAATTCCTCAGCGTTCCCAGGAGTTTTTGGGGCAGGAAGTGGGATCCTGGGGCTGCCGAGTGAGGAAATCCCTCTATAATTGGCGAGGAAATCCCTGTAATTGGTGGGGAAATCCCTCTATAATTGGCGGGGAAATCCCTGTAATTGGTGGGGAAATCCCTCTATAATTGGCGGGGAAATCCCTGTAATTGGTGGGGAAATCCTCCCTGCGGAGGGAGCCGGGAGCGGGTGTGCGGAGCTCCCTCTCCCGTTTTCCAGCCGCTCCGTGCCGCCTTTCCCAGGGCTACACGTCCTTCTGGAATGACTGCATCTCCTCGGGGCTGCGCGCCGGGATCCTCATCGAGCTCGCCCTGCGCGGCCGCATCCGCCTGGAGCCGCTGGCCCTGCGCAGGAAACGGCTCCTGGACAGGAAGGTCGGGATGGGATGGGGAGGGAGCCGGGAGTGGGATGGGATGGGATGGGGTTGGGATGGGCTGGGATGGGGTTGGGATGGGGCTGGGATGGGATGGGGAGGGAGCCGGGAGTGGGATGGGATGGGATGGGGTTGGGATGGGCTGGGATGGGTTCGGTGGGGGGGCCGTGCCGGCCGGAGGGGGCTGGGAGGTGGGATGGCGGGATGGGGTTGGGATGGGCTGGGATGGGGTTGGGATGGGGCTGGGATGGGATGGGGAGGGAGCCGGGAGTGGGATGGGATGGGATGGGGTTGGGATGGGCTGGGATGGGGTTGGGATGGGGCTGGGATGGGATGGGGAGGGAGCCGGGAGTGGGATGGGATGGGGCTGGGATGGGATGGAGCTGGGATTGGGATGGAGCCGGGATGGGGCTGGGATGGGGATGGGATGGGATGGGATGGGATGGGGATGGGATGGGGCTGGGATGGGATGGGATGGGATGGGGATGGGACTGGGATGGGGCTGGGATGGGATGGGATGGGATGGGGATGGGACTGGGATGGGGCTGGGATGGGGATGGGATGGGATGGGATGGGATGGGATGGGGATGGGACTGGGATGGGACTGGGATGGGGCTGGGATGGGATGGAGCTGGGATTGGGATGGAGCCGGGATGGGGCTGGGATGGGGATGGGATGGGATGGGATGGGGATGGGACTGGGATGGGGCTGGGATGGGATGGGATGGGATGGGATGGGGATGGGACTGGGATGGGGCTGGGATGGGATGGGGATGGGATGGGATGGGATGGGGATGGAGCTGCGATGGGGCTGGGACTGGGATGGAGCTGGGGTTGGGATGGAGCCGGGATTGGGATGGAGCTGGGATGGGGCTGGGATTGGGGTGGAGCCGGGATTGGGATGGAGTTGGGATTGGGATGGAGCTGGGATGGGATGGGATGGAGCTGGGATTGGAATGGAGCCGGGATGGGGATGGAGCCAGGATGGGCTGGGATGGAGCTGGGATGGGGCTGGGATGGAGCTGGGATGGGGCTGGGATTGGGCTGGGATGGAGCTGGGATGGAGCCAGGATGAGGAGCCGGGAGCTGGGATGGATTCCTGTTTTTTTAAGGAATGATGTGTTTCTTAAGGAATGATGTTTTTGAAGGAATGATGTCTTGAAGGAATGATGTTTTTTAAGGAATGATGCTTTTGAAGGAATGATGTGTTTTTCAAGGAATGATGTTTTTTTTAAGGAATGATGTGTTTTTTAAGGAATGATGCTTTTTAAGGAATGATGCTTTTGAAGGAATGATGTGTTTTTCAAGGAATGATGTTTTTTAAGGAATGATTCTTTTGAAGGAATGGTGTCTTCAAGGAATGGCGTTTTTGAAGGAATGATGTCCTTAAGGAATTCCTTCCTTTTGAAGGAGTGATATTTTTGAAGGAGTGATATTTTTGAGGGATGATGTTTCTGAAGGAGTGATGTTTTTGAGGGGTGATATTTTTGAGGGATGATGTTTTTGAAGGAATGATATTTTTGAAGGAGTGATATTTTTGAAGGAGTGATATTTTTGAGGGATGATATTGTTGAGGGATGTTATTTTTGAGGGATGATGTTTCTGAAGGAGTGATGTTTTTGAAGGAGTGATGTTTCTGAAGCAGTGATGTTTCTGAAGGCACACCCAGCCCAGGTGTCTGTCCCTCTGTCCCTGCAGGTGCTGCTCCAGTCGGACACTCCCACCGGGGACGTTCTGCTGGACGAGACCCTTCGGCACATCAAGGCCACCGAGAGCCCCGAGACGGTCCCGGCCTGGATCGAGCTGCTCACGGGTAGGAGCAGTGAGAACCAGCACCACCCACTCCCTCTGCATCCCCTGGCATGGGCAGGGCTGGCACAGCTGGGCTTGGGGGCAGGGAGTCACAGGATCAATCAGGGAATCACAGAATCGATCAGGGAATCACCAAATCTATCAGGGAATCACTGAATCAATCAGGGAATCACGGGATCAATCAGGGAATCACAGAACTGATCAGGGAATCACAGAACCAATCAGGGAATCACAGGATCAATCAGGGAATCACAGACTCAATCAGGGAATCACCAAATCAATCAGGGAGTCACAGGACCAATCAGGGAATCACCGAATCAATCAGGGAATCACAGGATCAATCAGGGAATCACAGACTCAGTCAGGGAATCACAGACTCAGTCAGGGAATCACAGGATCAATCAGGGAATCACAGAACCAATCAGGGAATCACAGGATCAATTAGGGAATCACCAAATCAATCAGGGAATCACAGGATCAATCAGGGAATCACCAAATCAATCAGGGAGTCACAGGATCAATCAGGGAATCACCAAATCAATCAGGGAGTCACAGGATCAATCAGGGAATCACAGGATCGATCAGGGAATCACTGAATCAATCAGGGAGTCACCAAATCAATCAGGGAATCACAACCTCAATCAGGGAATCACAGGATCGATCAGGGAGTCACAGAATCAATCAGGGAGTCACAGGATCAATCAAAGAATCACCAAATCAATCAGGGAGTCACAGGATCAATCAGGGAATCACAGAACCAATCAGGGAATCACCAAATCAATCAGGGAATCACAGAATCAATCAGGGAATCAGAGGGAAAACCCTCCAGGATCATCCAGTTATATTTTATATATAATAAAGGATACATAAATATGTATTAATATATATTAATATTATATATTAATATATATCTAAAATTTATATATTAATATATAAATATTTATTATATAGATATATTATATTTATATAATGTGTAAAATAT
Source organism: Manacus candei (assembly GCF_025592945.1). Classification (NCBI taxonomy): domain Eukaryota; kingdom Metazoa; phylum Chordata; class Aves; order Passeriformes; family Pipridae; genus Manacus; species Manacus candei. Next base: position 65,218 of record NW_026138369.1, read on the forward strand.
AATATATATAATATTATATATTATATATTATATATTATTATATATTATACATATATTATATATATTATATATATCATAATATATTATTATAATATTATATATATTATGTATATTATATATAATATATAAGATATATTATATAGATATTTAGATATAGTATAGATATTTAGATATAATGTATATTTTTATGTATATAAAATATATATAGTATATATTATTTTATATAAATATATATTTCATATATATAATCTACAGAATTATAATTCTCTATATAATTTTTGATATAATATAAATATAATATATATTACATATATAGATATAATGTAATATATTATATATAAAAATATATATTTTATATAAATATATATTTTTGGATATAAATATTATATATATTATATATAATATATATTATATATAATATATATTATATATAGAATATATATATAATTTATGTATATATAATATATCTTTATATTCTATATTTTTATGTATTTATATATAATATATATTTTTATATATAATATTTACATTATTTCATAAGATATATATAGAATTTATATATATAATATATATTTATATTATATATGTTTATATATTTATATATAATATATATTTATATTATATATGTTTATATATTTATATATAATATATATTTATATTATATATGTTTATATATTTATTTATAATATATATTTATATTCTGTATTTTTTATGTATTTATATATAATATATTTTTATATATAATATGTATTATATCTATTTATATATAATATATATAATATTTATAGGTTATCAAAAAATATATAATTTATATATATATAATATATATTTCTATTCTATATTTTTCTATATTTATATGTAATACATATATTCATATACACTATATTATTTATACACAATATATATAATATTTTATATATATATATATAACAACCTGTGCAACGACCTCCGTCCCCAGGGGAGACGTGGAACCCGTTCAAGCTGCAGTTCCAGCTGCGGAACGTGCGGGAGCGGCTGGCCAAGGCGCTGGTGGAGAAGGGGATCCTTTGCACGGCCAAGCAGAACTTCCTGCTCTTCGACCTGACCACGCACCCGGTGCTGGACGGCGCCGAGAAGCTGCGGCTGCAGCGGCGGCTGCGGGAGAGCGTCCTGGAGCGCTGGGCCCGCGAGCCGCGGCGCCTGGAGCCGCGCACGCTGGCCCTGCTGGTGCTCGCCCACTCCTCCGACGTGCTGGACGGCGTGTTCGCCGGGCTGGCCCAGGACAGCTACGAGCTGGCCACGGCCCGGGCCCGCGGCCTGCTGGACCTCGACCCCGAGCTGGAGGCGGCCAAGGCCGGCGGCGGCTGCGAGATGATCTGGGCCGTGCTGGCGGCCTTCAACAAGGGCTGAGGGACCTGCTGGGGGACAGGGACACTGCTCTGGGGAGAGGGACACTGCTCGGGGGAGAGGGACACTGCTCCGGGGGAGAGGGACACTGCTCCGGGGAGAGGGACACTGCTCCGGGGGAGAGGGACCTGCTGGGGGACAGGGACACTGCTCCGGGGGACAGGGTCACTGCTCGGGGGAGAGGGACACTGCTCCGGGGAGAGGGACACTGCTCCGGGGGAGAGGGACCTGCTGGGGGACAGGGACACTGCTCCGGGGGACAGGGACACTGCTCCGGGGGAGAGGGACACTGCTCCGGGGAGAGGGACACTGCTCCGGGGGAGAGGGACCTGCTGGGGGACAGGGACACTGCTCCGGGGGACAGGGACACTGCTCCGGGGGAGAGGGACACTGCTCCGGGGAGAGGGACACTGCTCCGGGGGAGAGGGACACTGCTCCGGGGAGAGGGACACTGCTCCGGGGAGAGGGACACTGCTCCGGGGGACAGGGACACTGCTCCGGGGGAGAGGGACACTGGGGAGCACCCGGGGACACGGGCAGGGGCCTCGGCCCCTGAAAACCTCCCCAAACTGCTCCAGGGAGACTCAGACCCTACAAACCTCCCCAAAGTGCAGCAGGGAGCCCCTGAAAACCTCCCCACACTGCTCTGGGGAGACTCAGACCCTACAAACCTCCCCAAACTGCTCCAGGGAGCCCCTGAGAACCTCCCCAGATTGTACTGGGGAGCCCCTGAGAACCTCCTCAGACTGCAATGGGGAGACTCAGACCCTACAAACCTCCCCAAAGTGCAGCAGGGAGACCCTGAAAACCTCCCCAAAGTGCAGCGGGGAGCCCCTGAGAACCTCCCCAAATTGTACTGGGGAGCCCCTGAAAACCTCCCCCCACTGCTCTGGGGAGACTCAGACCCTACAAACCTCCCCAGACTGCAGCGGGGAGCCCCTGAGAACCTCCCCAAATTGTACTGAGAACGTCCCCAGACTGCTCTGGGGAGGTCCTGAAAACCTCCCTAAACTGCAGCAGGGAGATTTGGCCCCTAAACAAACCCCAGACTGCACTGGGGAGCCCCTGGGAACCTCCCCACACTGCTCTGGGGAGACTCAGACCCTACAAACCTCCCCAAAGTGCAGTGGGGAGCCCCTGAAAACCTCCCCAAATTGTACTGGGGAGCCCCTGAGAACCTCCTCAGACTGCAATGGGGAGACTCAGACCCTACAAACCTCCCCAAAGTGCAGCGGGGAGACCCTGAGAACCTCCCCAGACTGCATTGAGGAAACTCAGACCCTACAAACCTCCCCAAACTGCTCCAGGGTGACTCAGACCCTACAAACCTCCCCAAACTGCAGCGGGGAGCCCCTGAAACCCTCCCCAACCTGCATTGTGGAGCCTCAGCCCCTGAAAACACACCCCAAAGTGCTCTGGGGAGACTCAGCCTCTGAGAACACCCCAAAAAACATCTGGGAGGCCTAAAAACCTCCCTAAACTGCATTGAGGAGACTCAGCCCCTAAAAACACCCCCCAAACTGCTCTGGGGAGATTCAGCCCCTAAAAAAACCCCTAAAGACATTGAGGAACCTCAGCCCCTGAAAACCTGCCCAAATTACATCAGGGAGACTCAGCCCCTAAACAAACCCCAAACTACATCAGGGAGACCCTGAAAACACCCCCAAAGTGCTCTGGGGAGATTCAGCCCCTAAAAAACCCCTAAAAAAGACACTGAGGAGCCTCAACTGCCCCAACCAACATCTGGGAGCCCCTACAAACCTCCCCAAACTGCCTCGGGGAGCCTCAGCCCCTAAAAACGCCTCCCAAAACTGCCTCCTGGGGGGGGCTGAGGGCCGGGGAGGGGCTCAGGGGACCCTCCTGGGGTGAGGAGGGGGTTTAGGGACCCTCTTGGGGTTAGAAAAGGGTTCAGGGCACCCTCTTGGTGTGGGAAGGGGGTTCAGGGGACCCTCCTGGAGTGAGAAGGGGATTTAGGGACCCTCCTGGGGTGGAAAAGGGGTTCAGGGGACCCTCCTGAGGTGGGAAGGGGGCTCAGGGGACCCTCCTGGGATGAGAAAAGGGTTCAGGGCACCCTCTTGGGGTGGGAAGGGGGCTCAGGGGACCCTCCTGGAGTGAGAAGGGGATTTAGGGACCCGCTTGGGGTGGAAAAGGGGGTTCAGGGGACCCTCCTGGGGTGGGAGGGGGGCTCAGGGGTGTCAGGCGGCTCCCCAGCCCGGGCCGTGCCCCCCCCGGCTGTGCCGCTGCTGCCCCGGGCGGGGGCCGAGTCCCCCCGGGGGGATTTTTGTCCAACAATTCCCCTTTTCCCCCCGTCTTTTCTCCTCCTGTGGTTCCCGTAAAACACTCGTTTCTCTGCAGCCCCGCGGGGTCTGTCGCTGTTTCGGTGGCTCAGGGTCGGCACCCCCCGGGGGGGTTGGCGGCACTCGTGTCACGAGTCGTGAGCGGTCTCAGCTGATGGGGTTTGGGGGGGGGTTCCTCTGCCTCCAGGCGCTCCTGCCCCGCGCGGACCAGGCCGGGGGTGCTCCGGGAGCCTTTGCCGGGCGGGATCCCCCCGGATTCCCCCCGGGTTTGGTGTCCTTGAGCCGCCCCCACACCCCCCGATCCCGGTTTTTCCCCACCCCGGGTCTCGAACCCGCGGCCTCGAGAAGCCCCGGGCGGGGAAAACCCGCCCTCGCCCCGCCCACTCATTGATTCTCCCTTCCCATTGGTCACGGCCCCGTGTCAATCACGGCTGATCTGCGTAGCCCCGCCCTCGTCCCGCCCACTCATTGAGTCTCCCTTCCCATTGGTCACGGCTCCCTTGTCAATCATGGCTTATCTGCATAACCCCGCCTTCGTCCCGCCCACGTATTGATTCTTCCCTCCCATTGGTCACGGCCTCTATGTCAATCACGGCTGTTCTGCAAAGCCCCGCCCATTGCTCCGCC
>NW_026138370.1:0-35182 GCF_025592945.1 Manacus candei
CCCATATATGGTCACTCGGTGGGCGTGGTCACCTCCAATTCCCATAGATGGTCACTCGGTGGGCGTGGTCACCTCCAATTCCCATAGATGGTCACTCGGTGGGCGTGGTCACCTCCAATTCCCATAGATGGTCACTCGGTGGGCGTGGTCACTTCCATTTCCCATAGATGGTCACTCGGTGGGCGTGGTCACCTCCAATTCCCATATATGGTCACTCGGTGGGCGTGGTCACTTCCAATTCCCATAGATGGTCACTCGGTGGGCGTGGCCACATCAGCCTGGCCACATATGGTCACTCAGTTGCCATAGCAACCCCCGCCCTCCCATATATGGTCGCCCCGTGGGCGTGTCCGACCCCTCCAGCCAATCACCTCCCTCCTTTCCCCCACCGCCCCCTTTCCAGCCAATCGGCGCTCGCCGGGCGGGTCCCTCTCGGCCAATCAGCGCCCGCCCCTCGCGGCGGGCCGCGCCCCCTTTCAAGATGGCGGCGCTGCGGGCGCTGCGATGGCGGCGCCTCCCGGGGCTGGTGCCGAGGAGGCTCCTCGGGACCGCCGTGAGTGACCCCGGGGGACACCTGGGGACGTTTGGGGACACTGAGTGACACGGGGGGGGGACACTTGGGGACACTGAGTGACACGGGGGGGACGTTTGGGGACACTGAGTGACACGGGGGGGGGACGGCATTTGGGGACAGCGAGTGACACGGAGGGAGACTGGGGGACATGAGGGGGACATGAGGGGGACATGAGGGGGACATGAGGGGGACATTGGGGGACACGGGAGGGTGGGCCCGGGGGTGACATGGGTGTCCTGTCCCCCCTGTCCCTGTGTCCCCCTGTCCCTGTGTCCCCCTGTCCCATCCCGGTGTTCCCGTGTCCCCCCATCCTGTGTCTCCCTGTCCCTGTGTCCCCCTGTCCCATCCCTGTGTCCCTCTGTCCCTGTGTCCCCCTGTCTCATCCCAGTGTCCCTGTGTCCCCCCATCCCGATGTCCCTCTGTCCCGGTGTCCCCCTGTCCCATCCTGGTGTCCCCCTGTCCCTGTGTCCCTCTGTCCCATCCTAGTGTCTCCATGTCCCCCCATCCCATCCCATCCCATCCCATCCCATCCCATCCCATCCCATCCCATCCCGATGTCCCCCTGTCCCTGTGTCCCCCTGTCCCTGTGTCCCTCTGTCCCGGTGTCCCCGTGTCCCAGTCGGACCCTTTTTTGGGAGGGTTTGGGTTTTTTTTGGGGGGGGGGGATTTGGGGCCACTTGGTGCCACCCCCTTGTCCCGATCCCCTCAGGAATTGGGGTCCCTGGAATTCCCAGAGCACCTGGGAGGCCCTTTTTGGGCTGGTTTTGGGGTGTTTTGGGTGGGTTTTGGGGTATTTTTGAGGTATTTTGGGTGTATTTGGGTGTTTTAGGGTTGTTTTCCCCTCAGGAATTGGGGTCCCCGGAGGAGAAGCCCCAATTCCCAGGGGCCTCTTGGAATTCCCAGAGCACCTGGGAGGCCCTTTTTGGGCTGGTTTTGGGACGTTTTGGGTATTTTGGGTCTATTTTTGGGTGTTTTGGGGTATTTGGGGTCTATTTTTGGGTGTTTTGGGGTTGTTTTCCCCTCAGGAACTGGGGTCCCCCGAGGAGAAGTCCCAATTCCCGGGGGCCTCGGTGGAGTTCATGGATCACCTGGGAGGCCCTTTTTGGGCTGGTTTTGGGCCCTTTTGGGTATTTTTTGGGTGTTTTGGGGTATTTTGGGTCTATTTTTTGGGTGTTTTGGGGTATTTGGGGTCCATTTTTGGGTGTTTTGGGGTTGTTTTCTCCTCAGGAGTTGGGGTCCCCCGAGGAGAAGCCCCAGTTCCCGGGGGCCTCTTGGAGTTCCCGGAGCACCTGGGAGGCCCTTTTGGGGCTGGTTTTGGGCCGTTTTGGGTATTTTTGGGGTGTTTTTGGGGTATTTTGGGCTGGTTTTGGGTATTTTTTGGGTGTTTTGGGGTATTTGGGGTCCATTTTTGGGTGTTTTGGGGTTGTTCTCCCCTCAGGAGCTGGGGTCCCCCGAGGAGAAGCCCCAGTTCCCGGGGGCCTCGGCGGAGTTCGTGGATCACCTGGAGTTCATCCAGCCCAACGTCCTGGCGGGAATTCCCGTCTACCGCGTCATGGACCGGCAGGGCCACGTCCTGCGGCCCAGCGAGGACCCCCAGGTGAGGGGGGACACACCTGGGACACACCTGGGACACACCTGGGGACAGGGGACACACCTGGGGACACACCTGGGACAGGTGGGACAGGGACCGGCAGGGCCACGTCCTGCGGCCCAGCGAGGACCCCCAGGTGAGGGGGGACACCTGGGGCACACCTGGGGCACACCTGGGACAGGGAACACACCTGGGGCACACCTGGGGACACACCTGGGGACAGGGGACACACCTGGGGGCACACCTGGGACAGGTGGGCCACGTCCTGCGGCCCAGCAAGGACCCCCAGGTGAGGGGGGACACACCTGGGACACACCTGGGACACACCTGGGGACAGGGGACACACCTGGGGACACACCTGGGACAGGTGGGACAGGGACCGGCAGGGCCACGTCCTGCGGCCCAGCGAGGACCCCCAGGTGAGGGGGGACACCTGGGGCACACCTGGGACACACCTGGGACAGGGAACACACCTGGGGCACACCTGGGGACACACCTGGGGACAGGGGACACACCTGGGGGCACACCTGGGACAGGTGGGACAGGGACCGGCAGGGCCACGTCCTGCGGCCCAGCGAGGACCCCCAGGTGAGGGGGGACACACCTGGGACACACCTGGGACACACCTGGGGACAGGGGACACACCTGGGGACACACCTGGGACAGGTGGGACAGGGACCGGCAGGGCCATGTCCTGCGGCCCAGCGAGGACCCCCAGGTGAGGGGGGACACCTGGGGCACACCTGGGGCACACCTGGGGACAGGGAACACACCTGGGGCACACCTGGGGACACACCTGGGGACAGGGGACACACCTGGGGGCACACCTGGGACAGGTGGGCCACGTCCTGCGGCCCAGCAAGGACCCCCAGGTGAGGGGGGACACACCTGGGGCACACCTGGGGCACACCTGGGGACACACCTGGGGCAGGGGACACACCTGGGACAGGTGGGACAGGGACCGGCAGGGCCACGTCCTGCGGCCCAGCGAGGACCCCCAGGTGAGGGGGGCACACCTGGGGCACACCTGGGGCACACCTGGGGACAGGGGACACACCTGGGGACACACCTGGGATAGGTGAGACAGGGACAGGTGAGACAGGAGCCAGGTGCCACCTCAGACAGGTGCCACCTGCCCAGGTGCGACAGGGAACAGGTGCCACCTCAGACAGGTGAGACAGGGGACAGGTGCCACCTTAGACAGGTGAGACAGGGCCAGGTGCCACCTTGGACAGGTGCCACCCACCCAGGTGAGCAGTGGACCAGGTGCCACCTTGGCCAGGTGCCACCCACCCAGGTGAGACAGGGCCAGGTGCCACCTCAGACAGGTGACACCTCGGGCAGGTGCCACCTGCCCAGGTGAGACAGGGAACTGGTAACATCTCAGACAGGTGAGGCAGGGGACAGGTGCCACCTCAGGTGCCACCCGCCCAGGTGAGACAGGGAACAGGTGCCACCTCAGACAGGTGAGACAGGGCCAGGTGCCACCTTGGCCAGGTGCCACCTGCCCAGGTGACCCCCCCGTGCCCCCGCAGCTGCCCCAGGAGCAGGTGCTGAAACTCTACAAGACGATGACGCTGCTGAACACAATGGACCGGATCCTCTACGAGTCCCAGCGCCAGGTACGGCCTCACCTGGGCACCCCCTCACCTGGGCATGCTCACCTGGGCACCCCCTCACCTGGGCACCCCCTCACCTGGGCATCCCCTCACCTGGGCACACTCACCTGGGCACCCTCACCTGGTCACCCCCCTCACCTGGGCGCGCTCACCTGGGCACCCTCACCTGGGCACACCCTCACCTGGGCACCCCCTCACCTGGGCACACTCACCTGGGCACACCCTCACCTGGGTACCCCCCTCACCTGGGCACTCACCCTCACCTGGGCACCACCCTCACCTGGGCACACCCTCACCTGGGCACCCCCTCACCTGGGCACCCTCACCTGGGCGCCCTCACTTGGGCACCACCCTCACCTGGGCACGCTCACCTGGGCACCCTCACCTGGGCACCCCCTCACCTGGACACCCTCACCTGGGCACCCCCTCACCTGGGCACCCCCCTCACCTGGGTACCACCCTCACCTGGGCACCCCCTCACCTGGGCACCCCCCTCACCTGGGCACCCTCACCTGGGCACCCCCCTCACCTGGGCACCCTCACCTGCCCCGTTGCCGCTTTCCCAGGGCCGCATCTCCTTCTACATGACCAACTACGGCGAGGAGGGCACCCACGTGGGCAGCGCCGCCGCCCTCGAGCCCTCCGACCTCGTCTTCGGCCAGTACCGGGAGGCAGGTGAGCCTCAGGTGGGCACAGGTGGGCACAGGTGGGCACAGGGGAGGGGGATTTTGGGGGGTATCACTCCCAAATTTGGGATCCAGGTGGGTTTCAAGCCCTGGAGATGTTCCTGGTGCTCTGGGAATGCCAGTGATGCTGGGAAGGGGTGGGGCACAGGTGAGGCTCTGGTGGGCACAGGTGGGCACAGGTGGGCACAGGGGAGGGGGATTTTGGGGGGTGTCACCCCCAGATTTGGGATCCAGGTGGGTTTCAAGCCCCGGAGCTGCTCCTGGTGCTCCTGGGAAGGGGTGGGATGGGACACAGGTGACACAGGTGTGTCCCAGGTGTGTCCCAGGTGTGTCCCAGGTGACACAGGTGTATCTCAGATGTGTCCCAGGTGTGTCCCAGGTGACACAGGTGTGTCCCAGGTGTGTCCCAGGTGTCCCAGGTGTGTCCCAGGTGACCCTGCTGTCCCCCCCAGGTGTGCTGCTGTACCGGGGGTACCCCCTGGAGCTGTTCATGGCCCAGTGCTACGGGAACGTCAACGACCCCGGGGTAGGGTGGGATGGGACACAGGTGACACAGGTGTGTCCCAGGTGTGTCCCAGGTGTCCCAGGTGTATCCCAGGTGTGTCCCAGGTGTCCCAGGTGTGTCCCAGGTGACCCTGCTGTCCCCCCAGGTGTGCTGCTGTACCGGGGGTACCCCCTGGAGCTGTTCATGGCCCAGTGCTACGGGAACATCAATGACCCCGGGATGGGGTGGGATGGGACACAGGTGACACAGGTGACACAGGTGTGTCCCAGGTGTGTCCCAGGTGACCCTGCTGTCCCCCCAGGTGTGCTGCTGTACCGGGGGTACCCCCTGGAGCTGTTCATGGCCCAGTGCTACGGGAACGTCAACGACCCCGGCAAAGGGCGGCAGATGCCGGTGCACTACGGCTGCCGGGAGCGGCACTTCGTCACCATCTCGTCCCCCCTGGCCACCCAGATCCCGCAAGGTGACACCTCCAGGATGTCCCTGAATTCCCTGATCCGTGTCCTGTGTCCCTGATCCGTGTCCTGTGTCCATGTCCTGTGTCCCTGATCCGTGTCCTGTGTCCCTGATCCGTGTCCTGTGTCCCTGATCCGTGTCCTCGTCACCATCTCGTCCCCTCTGGCCACCCAGATCCCACAAGGTGACACCTCCAGGATGTCCCTGAATTCCCTGATCCGTGTCCTGTGTCCCTGATCCGTGTCCTGTGTCCATGTCCTGTGTCCCTGATCCGTGTCCTTGTCACCATCTCGTCCCCCCTGGCCACCCAGATCCCACAAGGTGACACCTCCAGGATGTCCCTGATCCATGTCCTGTGTCCCTGATCCCTGTCCTGTGTCCCTGATCCGTGTCCTGTGTCCCTGATCCATGTCCTGTGTCCATGTCCTGTGTCCCTGATCCATGTCCTGTGTCCCTGATCCGTGTCCTGTGTCCCTGATCCGTGTCCTTGTCACCATCTCGTCCCCCCTGGCCACCCAGATCCCGCAAGGTGACACCTCCAGGATGTCCTGAATTCCCTGATCCGTGTCCTGTGTCCCTGATCCGTGTCCTGTGTCCATGTCCTGTGTCCCTGATCCATGTCCTGAATTCCCTGATCCACGTCCTGTGTCCCTGATCCATGTCCTGTGTCCCTGATCCGTGTCCTGTGTCCATGTCCTGTGTCCCTGATCCATGTCCTGCATTCCCTGATCCATGTCCTGTGTCCCTGATCCGTGTCCTGAATTCCCAGGACCCCCAAACTCCCCCCAAATCCCCCCTTCCACCCGCCCCATCCCAAACTCCCTGAGCCCTTTTCCCATGGATTTCCCCTTTTCCATGGACTCTCCTTTTCCCGGGATCACCCACAGGGACCCACCACCCCCTCTCCCTGCCCCTCCACAAGCCCCAAGACCCCCCCAGACCCTCCCAAACCCTCCCTCCCTCCCCTCCCCTCTCCCTCCCCTCTCCCCTCCCTCCTCCCTCGCCCTTCCCCGCCCATTCCCAAGTGGATAATTCCCTGTTTTTCCGTCTTTTTTCCCCCGGGAAGCAGCGGTGGGAGCCGCCTACGCCATCAAACGCGCCGACGCGAGCCGGGCCGTGGTGTGTTATTTTGGGGAGGGGGCGGCGAGCGAGGGGGACGCGCACGCCGGGTTCAACTTCGCCGCCACCCTCGAGTGCCCCATCGTGTTCTTCTGCCGCAACAACGGCTACGCCATCTCCACCCCCACCGCCGAGCAGTACCGGGGGGACGGGATAGGTGGGAAAAAAAAACCGGGAATGCCGCGGGAAAGGGGTGGGAGAAAGTGGGAGGGGGTGGGATGGGGTTTGGGGGGGGTGGGATGGGATTTGGGGGGAGTTGGAGGGGTGGCATGGGGAGTTTGGAGGTGGGAAAAGGTGAGTTTGGGGAGGGAGATTCCTGGGGTTTTGGGGCAGGAGATTCCTGGGAAGTTGGGGCTGAGAAACCTCAGGAATTAGGGGAAGAAGCCCTGGGATTCTGGGGAAGGAGAGCTGGGAGTTTGGGGTAAAGAAACCCTGGGAATTAGGGGAAGAAACCCTGGGATTTTGGGGAAGGAGCCCTGGGAATTTGGAGTAAAGAAACCCTGGGAATTTGGGGAAGGAGCCCTGGGAGTTTGGGGTAAGGAAACCCTGGGATTTTGGGGTAAAGAAACCCTGGGATTTTGGGGAAGAAGAGCTGGGAGTTTGGGGCTGAGAAACCTCGAGAGTTTGGGGAAGGAGCCCTGGGATTTTGAGGAAGGAGACTTGGGAGTTTGGGGCTAAGAAACCTCAGGAATTAGGGGAAGAAGCCCTGGGATTTTGGGGAAGGGGCCCCTGGTGTTCTTCTGCCGCAACAACGGCTACGCCATCTCCACCCCCACCGCCGAGCAGTACCGGGGGGACGGGATAGGTGGGAAAAAAAACCGGGAATGCCGCGGGAAAGGGGTGGGAGAAGGTGGGAGGGGGTGGGATGGGGTTTGGGGGGGGTTGGAGGTGGATAAAGGGGTTTTTCAGGGGGGAGATTCTGCGGGTCGGAGAGGAATCGTGGGGGTTTTGGGGATGAATTCCTGGGGTTTTTGGGGCAGGAGATTCCTGGGATTTTTGGGAAGGAGAGCTGGGAGTTTGGGGAAGGAGAGCTGGGAGTTTGGGGTAAAGAAACCCTGGGATTTTGGGGAAGGAGACCTGAGAATTTGGGGCAGGAGATTCCTGGGAAGTTGGGGCTGAGAAACCTTGGGATTTTGGGGAAGAAACCCTGGGAATTAGGGGAAGGAGACCTGGGAATTTGGGGTAAAGAAACCCTGGGATTTTGGAGAAGGAGACCTGGGAGTTTGGGGTAAAGAAACCCTGAGAGTTTGGGGAAGAAACCCTGGGAGTTTGGAGAAGGAGACCTGGGAGTTTGGAGTAAAGAAACCCTGGGATTTTGGGGAAGGAGAGCTGGGAGTTTGGGGCAGGAGATTCCTGGGAAGTTGGGGCTGAGAAACCTTGGGATTTTGGGGAAGAAACCCTGGGATTTTGGGGAAGGAGAACTGGGAGTTTGGGGATGAATTCCTGGGATTTTGGGGTCGGAGATCCCTGGGATTTGGGAGAGGAACTCTGAGGATTTGGAAACAGGAGATCCCTGGGATTTTGGGGATGGATTCCTGGGATTTTGGGGCTGAATTCCTGGGATTTTGGTGCTGAATTCCTGGGATTTTGGTGCTGAATTCCTGGGCTTTTGGGGCTGAATTCCTGGGCTTTTGGGGGTAGAGGAATCATGGGGGTTTGAGGGTGGATCCTTGGCAGTTTGGGACTTCAGGGAGGGAAATCTTTGGGATTTGGGGGCAGGAGCTTCCTGGAATTTTGGGACTGGGTTCCTGGGATTTTGGGGCTGAGTTCCTGGGATTTTGGGGCACGATCCCTGGGTTTTTTTGGGATGTGCTCCAGCTGCCAGGGGCCCTGGCTACGGGCTGCTCTCCATCCGGGTGGACGGCAACGACCTGTTGGGTCCCAGGTTTTTGGGGGACTGGATTCCTGGGATTTTGGGTCAGGATTCCTGGGATTTTGGGACTGGGTTCCTGGGATTTTGGGGCTGAGTGCCTGGGATTTTGGGGCACGATCCCTGGGTTTTTTTGGGATGTGCTCCAGCTGCCAGGGGCCCTGGCTACGGGCTGCTCTCCATCCGGGTGGACGGCAACGACCTGTTGGGTCCCAGGTTTTTGGGGGACTGGATTCCTGGGATTTTGGGGCTGGGTTCCTGGGATTTTGGGTCAAGATTCCTGGGATTTCAGGGAGTGAACCCTAGAATTTTGGGAAGGGAAACCCTTGGGATTTAGGAGAGGAGCTCTGAGGATTCCTCTCCATCCAAGCGGTCGGGAACGACCTGTTGGGTCCCGAGTTTTTGGGGTTGAGTTCCTGGGATTTTGGGGCTGAGTTCCTGGGATTTTGGGGCAGGAGATCCCTGGGATTTTGGGCCAGGATTCCTGGGATTTCAGGGAGTAAACCCTAGAATTTTGGGAAGGGAAACCCTTGGGATTTAGGAGAGGAACTCTGAGGATTTGGAGACAGGAGATTCCTCTCGGTCTGGGTGGTCGGGAACGACAGGAATGACCTGTTGGGTCCCGAGTTTTTGGGACTGGGTTCCTGGGATTTTGGGGCTGGGTTCCTGGGATTTTGGGGCACGATCCCTGGGTTTTTTTGGGATGTGCTCCAGCTGCCAGGGGCCCTGGCTACGGGCTGCTCTCCATCCGGGTGGACGGCAACGACGTGTTCGCCGTGTTCAACGCCACGCGCGAGGCCCGGCGCCGGGCGGTGGCCGAGAACCAGCCCTTCCTCATCGAGGCCATGACCTACAGGTGAGGCAATCCCGGGAATTCCGGGGTTGGGAATGCCCACTGGGAATGCTGGACCCCCCCAGTTCCCAAAAAAACCCCAGCTTTTTCCCCCCATTCCCCCCAAAACCCCACCTTTCCCCTTGGAGTGTCGGGGAGTCGTCTCTGTAGGTCTGGGGGGTCTCAGCCCCAGATTCCCTGGAATTCATCCCCAAAATCCTGGGAATCCAGCCCCCCAAATCCCAGGAATCTATTCCCAAAATCCCAGGGATCTCCTGCCCCAAGATCCCAAGAACCCACCCCCGAAATCCCAGGGATCTCCTGTCTCCAAATCCTCAGAGTTCCTCTCCTAAATCCCAGGGATCTCCGGCCCCAAAAATCCCAGAGATGGTGCCCCAAAATCCCCGGAATTCATCCCCAAAAATCCCAGGAATCTATCCCCAAAATCCCAGGAATCCAACCCCAAAAATCCCAGGAATCCATTCCCAAAATCCCAGGAACCCATTCCCAAAATCCCACCGATACCTCCCCAAAAATCCCAGGAACCCATTCCCAAAAATCCCACAGTTTCCTCCCCAAAAATCCCAGGAACCCATTCCCAAAAATCCCACAGTTTCCTCCCCAAAAATCCCAGGAATCCATTCCCAAAAATCCCAGGAATCCCTCCCCAAAAATCCCAAGAATCCATTCCCAAAATCCCAAGAATCCATTCCCAAAAATCCCAGGAATCTATTCCCAAAATCCCACAGTTTCCTCCCCAAGAATCCCTTCCCAAAATCCCAGGAATCCATTCCCAATATCCCACTGATCCCTCCCCAAGAATCCCTCCCCAAAAATCTCAGGAACCCATTCCCAAAAATCCCACAGTTTCCTCCCCAAAAATCCCAGGAATCCATTCCCAAAATCCCAAGAACCCATCTCCAAAAATCCCAGGAACCTGTTCCCAAAAATCCCCCAAATCCCTCCCCAAAACCCCCAGAATCCCTCCCAAACTCCCCCAGCTCCTCCCCCCAGACCCCCTGGGGGTTCCAGAAGCTTCCCCACCCCCCAAAATCCCGGGAATTCCCTTTTCCCAGGATTGGGCACCACAGCACGAGCGACGACAGCTCTGCCTATCGCTCGGTGGACGAGGTGAATTATTGGGACAAGCAGGACCATCCCATCTCCCGGCTCCGGCACTACATGGCCCACAGGGGCTGGTGGGACGAGCAGCAGGAGAAGGGCTGGAGGAAGAGCTCCAGGAAAATGGTAAAGAAAAAATTGGGATTTTTGGGGGGATTTTTTGGGGATTTTTTGGGGATTTTTTTTGGATTTTTTTTGATTTTTTTTTAATTTTTTTTGGATTTTTTTGGGATTTTTGGAGTATTTTTGGGGGATTTTTTGAGATTTTTTTGGGGATTTTTGGGGATTTTTTGAGATTTTTTGGGGACTTTTTGAGGATTTTTTTTGATTTTTTTGAGAATTTTTTTGATTTTTTGGGGGATTATTTTTTGATTTTTTGGGGGATTTTTTTGGGATTTTTTGGGGATTTTTTTTTTATTTTTTGGGATTTTTTGGGGATTTTTTGAGGATTTTTTGGGGATTTTTTTGAGAATTTTTTTGATTTTTTGGGAGATTTTTTTTTTATTTTTTGGGATTTTTTGGGGATTTTTTGAGGATTTTTTGAGGATTTTTTGGGGATTTTTTGAGGAATTTTTGGGGAATTTTGGGGATTTTTTGGGATTTTTTGGGGATTTTTTGAGGATTTTTTGAGGATTTTTTGGAGATTTTTTTGAGAATTTTTTTGATTTTTTGGGGATTTTTTGGGGATTTTTTGAGATTTTTTTGGGGATTTTTTTGAGAATTTTTTTGATTTTTTGGGGATTTTTTGGGGATTTTTTGGGGATTTTTTTGGGATTTTTTTTTGATCTTTTGGGGATTTTTGGGGGATTTTTTGGGGATTTTTTGGGGGATTTTTTGAGGATTTTTTTGGATTTTTTTGAGAATTTTTTTGATTTTTTTGGGATTTTTTTTGGATTTTTTGGGGATTTTTTTTTATTTTTGGGGGATTTTTGGGGGGAATTTTTGAGGATTTTTTGGGGATTTTTTGGGGATTTTTTTGGGATTTTTTGGGATTTTTTTTGGATTTTTTTTTTATTTTTGGGGGATTTTTTGGGGATTTTTTGGGGATTTTTGAGGATTATTTTTTATTTTTGGGGGATTTTTTGGGGATTTTTTGAGGATTTTTTGAGGATTTTTTTGGATTTTTTTGAGAATTTTCTTGATTTTTTTGGGGATTTTTTTTTTATTTTTGGGGGATTTTTTGGGGGAATTTTTGAGGAATTTTTGGGGAACTTTGGGGATTTTTTTGGATTTTTTGGGGATTTTTTTGGGATTTTTTGAGGATTTTTTGGGGATTTTTTTTGATTTTTTGGGGGTTTTTTGAGGACTTTTGGGGGGATTTTTGGGGATTTTTTGGGGATTTTTTGAGGATTTTTTTTGATTTTTTGGGGATTGTTTTTGGATTTTTTGGGGATTTTTTGGAGGGATTTTGGGGGATTTTTTGGGGATTTTTTTTTATTTTTGGGGGATTTTTGGGGGGAGGGAAATCCTCGGGATTTGGACGATTTTGAGCCAGAATCTCTGGGATTTTTGGGATTTTTTTGGGATTTTTTTTGGGACAAACCCCTTGTCAAATCCCAGGATTTTGGGATTAGGGGAATCCCGGGATTTTTCCCACATTCCTGCACGTCCTGGAAATCCACTGGGGGGAGTTTTAGGGAGGGAAATCCTCGGGATTGGGGCGATTTTGAGGCCGATTTTGCCGGAATCTTCGGGATTTTTGGGATTTTTTGGGGACAAACCCCTTATCAAATCCTGGGATTTTGGGATTTGGGGAATCCCGGGATTTTCCCCCATTCCTGCAGCTCCTGAAAATCCACTGGGGGGAGTTTTAAGGAGGGAAATCCTTGGAATTTGGGTTATTTCAAGCTGGAATCTCTGGGATTTTTGGGATTTTTTTGGGACAAACCCCTTGTCAAATCCCAGGATTTGGGGATTTAGGGAATCCCGGGATTTTCCCCGATTCCTGCAGCTCCTGGAAATCCATTGGGGGGGGAATTTTAGGGAGTGAAATCCTCGGAATTTGGGTTATTTCAAGCTGGAATCTCTGGGATTTTTGGGATTTTTTTGGGACAAACCCCTTATCAAATCCCAGGATTTTGGGATTGGGGGAATCCTGGGATTTTCCCCCATTCCTGCAGCTCCTGAAAATCCACTGGGGGGGAGTTTTAGGGAGGGAAATCCTTGGAATTTGGGCGATTTTGAGGCAAATTTTGCCGGAATATCCCGGATTTTTTGGGGACAAACCCCTTGTCAAATCCCAGGATTTTGGGATTGGGGGAATCCCGGGATTTTCCCCCATTCCTGCAGGTCCTGGAAGCCTTCGAGCAGGCGGAGAAGGAGCCCAAACCCCCTCCCCACCTCCTGTTTTCCGACGTTTACCGGGAGATGCCGCCGCGGCTCCGGAGGCAGCGGGAAGAGCTGGAGCGGCACCTGGAGACCTACGGGGAACATTATCCCCTCCAGCACTTCCAGAAGTGAATTCCCGCAATTCCAGGGGCCCCCCGGGGCTTCTGGGAGACCCTCGGAATTCCGGGAGACCCCCCCCAGAATTCCAGACCGGAATTCCAGGGTTCCGGAGCGGAATTTCACCCGGAAGCGGCGAAAATAAAGAGGGTTTGGGAGAGGGAAGAGACTCTTTTTTTTGGGGGATTTTTGGGAAGGATCCTTGGGATTTTTGGGATGAGAGCCTTGGGATTTGGGGGATGGATCCTTGGGATTTTGGGGAAAGATCCTTGGGATTTTTGGGAAGGATCCCGTGGGATTTGGGGGATGGATCCGTGGGATTTGGGGGATGGAGCCTTGGGATTTTTGGGAAGGATCCCTTGGGATTTTGGGAATGGAGAGCCTTGGGATTTGGGGGAGGAATCCTTTGGATTTTGAGGAGGAATTTCCGGGATTTTGGGGAGGAATCTCTGGGATTTTGGGAATGGAGAGCCTTGGGATTTGGGGGGTGGATCCTTGGGATTTTGGGAAAGGAGTCTTGGGATTTTGGGAAGGATCCCGTGGGATTTTGGGGATGGAGAACCCTGGGATTTGGGGGATGGATCCTTGGGATTTTGGGGATGAATCCTTGGGATTTTTGGGATGGAGAGCCTTGGGATTTTTGGGGCATGAGATCCTTGGGATTTTGAGGAGGAATCTCCAGGATTTGGGGGAAGGATCTTCAGGATTTTGGGGAAGGATCCTTGGGATTTTTGGGGATTTTTTGAGGGTTTTGGGGGATTTTTTTGTGGTTTTTTGTGGGATTTTTTGAAGGATTTTTGGGGATTTTTTTTTTTGATTTTGGGGGATTTTTTGGGGGATATGGAAAAGGGGATAGAAAACACGGAAAAGGGGGTGGAAAACTTGGAAAAGGGGCTTGAAAATATGGAAAAGGGGTGGAGAACATGGAAAAGGGGCTGAAAAACAGGGAAAAGGGCTGGAAAACATGGAAAAGGGGGTAGAAAACATGGAAAAGGGGGTAGAAAATATGGAAAAGGGCTGGAAATCATGGAAAAGGTGGTGGGAAACATGGAAAAGGGGGTTGGAAAATATGGAAAGGGGGTAAAAAACGTGGAAAAGGGGGTAGAAAATATGGTAAAGGGGTTGGAAAACATGGAAAAGGGGGTAGAAAATATGGAAAAGGGGATGGTAAATATGGAAAAGGGCTGGAAAACATGGAAAAGGGGTTGGAAAATGTGGAAAAGGGACTGGAAAACATGGAAAAGGGGGTGGAAAACATGGAAAAGGTGGTATAAAATATGGAAAAGGGGATAGAGAACATGGAAAAGGGGGTAAAAAACACGGAAAAGGGGGTATAAAATATGAAAAAGGGAGTGGAAAACAATGAAAGGGGCTGGAAATCATGGAAAAGGGGATGGAGAACATGGAAAAGGGGGTAAAAAACATGGAAAAGGGGGTGGAAATCATGGAAAAGGGCCGGAAAACATGGAAAAGGGGGTGGAGAAGATCAAATCCTGTTGGGATTTTTTTTTTCCCCCCCCGGAATTTCCACCAATAATTAATTTTTGCCCACTCAGCATTTCCTCCCCATTCCCCCCCCCCCCAAAAAAAAAACCCAGGAAAAAAATTCCGGATGATCCCA
Source organism: Manacus candei (assembly GCF_025592945.1). Taxonomy (NCBI): domain Eukaryota; kingdom Metazoa; phylum Chordata; class Aves; order Passeriformes; family Pipridae; genus Manacus; species Manacus candei. The sequence continues at coordinate 14,441 of NW_026138370.1, forward strand.
AAAACCTCAAAATTTCTTCCCAAAAATTCCAGATGATTCCCCCCCCAAAAAAAAACCCTCGAAGTTTATTCCCAAAATTCTTATTTTTTTTTTTTTTTTAATGATTAAAAATCCCCCCCAAAAAAACCAGGAATTTCCTCCCACCCTCCCCCCAGAAAATTAAGGAATTTCGAGGAGAAAAAAAAAAAATGATCCCGAGAAAATTCCAAGGTGGTTTTTTTTTGAATCCCAAGGTGGATTTTTGGGATTCCAGGAGCGTCTCCTGAGCTCGAGGTTGTTCTATTTTTAGCTCGGCTGCTGCTGCTGCTCCTGAGCCTTTTTTTTAACATGGATTTTTTTTTTTTTTCCCCAAAGGAAAAGGAAAAAAAAATGTTGGAAAAAAAGCTGATTTTCCCTCAAAAATCCCCCCAAAAATACTCAAAAATCCCCCGAAATTTCCCAAAAATCTCCCCCAAAATTCCCCCAAAAACCCTCAAAAAATTCCCCAAAAAATCCCCCAAAAATCCCCCCAAAATTAAAATAAAAAAATCCCCCCCAAAAATCTCCCCAAAATCCCCCCAAAAAATCTCCCAAAATTCCCCAAAATCCCAAGGACTTCCTACCTAAAAAATCCTGGGAGTCCTTCCTCAAAAATCCCAAGGATCCTTCCCAAATATCCCAAGGATCTCCTGCCCCAAAAATATCCCCCCAGAAATCCTCCCAAAATTCCCCCAAAATTCCCAAAAGTTCCCCAAAACCCTCAAAAAATCCCAAAAAAATCCCCAAAAATCCCCTCAAAAATTCCCAAAAATCTCTCCAACCCCCCCCAAAAAATCCTCAAAAAATCCCACCAAACCCCCAGAAAATCCACAAAAAACCCCAAAAAATCCTCCCAAAATACCCCAAAAAAATCCCCCAAAACCCTCAAAAAATCCACCCAAAATCCCCCCAAAAATAAAAAAAAAATCCCCCAAAAATCCTCAAAAAATCCTCTAAAATAAAAAAAAAAACCATTCCAAAATCCCCCAAGAAACCTCCCAAAAATAAAAAAAAAATCCAAGAAAATCCCCCCCAAAAATCCCCAAAACCCCCAGAAAAATCCCCTCAAAATCCCCCCAAAATTCCAAAAAAATCCACCCAAAATCTAAAAAAAAAATCCCTCCAAACCTCGCAAAAGTCCTCAAAAAAATAAAAAAAATCCCCCCAAAATCCCCCAAAAATCAAAAAAAATCCCCCCAAAACTTTCCAAAAATAAAAAAAATTCCCCAAAAATCCCCCCAAACCCTCAAAAAATCCCCCCAAAATCCCCCCAAAAAACCCCAAAAATCTCCCCAAAATCCCCCCAAAATAAAAAAAAAAATCCCCCCAAAACCCTCAAAAAATCCCCAAAAAATCCCCCCAAAATCCCCCCCAAAATCCCCTAAAAACCCTCAAAAAATCCCCCCAAAATCTCGTCAGAAAATCCAAAAAAAACCCCCCCAAAAATCCCAAAAAAATCCTCAAAAAATCCCCCAAAAACCTTCCAAAAATCCCCCAAAAATCCACCCAAAATCCCTCCAAAAAATCCCCCAAAACCTCCAAAAAATCCACAAAAATCCCCCCAAAAATCCCCCCCAAAATCCCCCCAAATCCTCCAAAGATCCCCCAAAAAACCTCCCAAAATAAAAAAAAATCCACCAAAAATCCCCCCAAAACCTTCAAAAAATCCCCCAAAAATCCCACAAAAAAACCCTCAAAACCCTCGAAAAATGCCCCCAAAATCCCCCAAAAAATCAAAAAAAATCCCCCCAAAATCGTCCAAAATCCACCAAAAAACCCCTTTTCCATGTTTTCCACCCCCTTTTCCATAATTTCCAGTTCTTTTCTATATTCTCCACTCCCTTTCCCTGTTTTCCACCCCTTTTTCCATATTTTCTACCCCCTTTTCCACTTTCTCCTTCCCCTTTTCCATGTTTTCCACCCCCTTTTCCATGTTTTCCACCCCCTTTTCCATGTTTTCCATCCCCTTTTCCATATTTTCCATATTTTCTACCCCATTTCCATATTTTCCCTCACTTTTCCATGTCCTCCATCCCCTTTTTCATGTTTTCCACCCCCTTTCCCACATTTTCCACCCCTTTTCCACATTCTCCACCCCCTTTTCCATGTTCTCCATCCCCTTTTCCACGTTCTCCTTCCCCTTTTCCATGATTTTAATTCCCTTTTCCATGTTTTCCATCCCCTTTTCCATATTTTCTGCCACTTTTCCATGTTTTCCATCCCATTTTCCATGATTTCCACCCCATTTCCCATGATTTCCACCCCATTTTCCATGATTTCCACCCACTTTTCCATGTTTTCCATCCCCTTTTCCATATTTTCCATCCTTTTTCCCATGTTTTCCACCCCCTTTTCCATATTTTCCGCCACTTTTCCCTGTTTTCCACCCCCTTTTCCATGTTCTCTACTCCCTTTCCATGTTTTCCATCCCCTTTTCCACCTTTTCCACCCCCTTTTCCATATTTTCCATATTTTCCATCCTTTTTCCCATGTTTTCCATCCCCTTTTCCATATTTTCCTGCCCCTTTTCCATGATTTCTACCCCCTTTTCCATGATTTCCACCCCTTTTCCATATTTTTCCATCCCCTTTTCCATCTTTTCCACCCACTTTTCCATGTTCTCCACCCCCTTTTCCCTGTTTTCCAGCCCCTTTTCCAGGACTGGCAATGGGAAGCTTTGGGAATGGGAAGGACTGGGAGGAGGAAAATTTGGGAATGGGAGGGTTTGGGAGGAGGAAAATTTGGGAATGGGAAGGTTTGGGAATGGGAAGGATCAGGAGGATTATTGGGAGAGGAAGAACCGGGAGAAAACCGGGAAGAGAAAGGACCTGGGAAAAGGGAAAAAAACCTGGGAATTCTCCCAAATCCGGGTTTTCCTTGGAAAAAGGTCCCATTTGGGTTGGGATTCAGGGATTCAGGGATTCCAGTGATCCCATCCCACCTCCCAGGCTCCGCTTCCCACCCCAAACCCTCTTCCTCCTCCTCTTCCTCCTCCTCTTCCTCCCTTTTCCCTCCTTTCCCTCCCTCTGGGAAGGGCCGGGAATTCCGATCCCACCCATCCCACCCTTCCCCCTTTTCTCCCCCTTCCCTCCCCCTCCCCATCCCGGGGCGTCTCCTCTTCCTCCTCTTCTTCTTCCTCCTCTTCCTCCTCCTCTTCTTCCTCCTCCTCTTCCTCCTCCTCCTCTTCCTCCCTTTTCCCTCCTTTCCCTCCCTCTGGGAAGGGCCGGGAATTCCGATCCCACCCATCCCATCCCCTTTTCTCCCCCCCTTCCCCTCCTCCCTCTCCCCCTTCCCCATTCCAGGGTGTCTCCTCTTCCTCCTCTTCTTCCTCCTCTTCCTCCTCCTCCTCCTCCTTTTCCCTCCTTTCCCTCCCTCTGGGAAGGGCCGGGAATTCCGATCCCACCCATCCCACCCTTCCCCCTTTTCTCCCCCGTTTTCTCTCCCCTTCCCCTCCTTCCCCTCCTCCCTCCCCATCCCGGGGCGTCTCCTCTTCCTCCTCCCTCTTCCTCCTCCTCTTCTTCCTCCTCTTCCTCCTCCTCCTCCTCCTTTTCCCTCCTCCCTTTTCCCTCCTTTTCCCTCCTCCTCCTCCCTGGAAGAGCCGGGAATTCCGATCCCACCCTTCCCCCTTTTCTCCCCCTTCCCTCCCCCTCCCCATCCCGGGGCGTCTCCTCTTCCTCCTCCTCTTCCTCCTCCCTCCTCCTCCTCCTCCTCCTCCTCCTCCTTTCCCCTCCTCCCTTCTCCCTCCTTTTCCCTCCTCCTCCTCCCTGGAAGAGCCGGGGCGGGGCCGCCCCTGCGGCTGCGGCTCCCGAAGCCTCCCCGGGACCCCCCCGGGACCCCCCCGGGACCCCCCCGGGACCCCCCCGGGACCCTCCCGGGACCCCCCCCCATGGACGGCGAGAGACCCCCGGGGGGGGCCCCCCCCTGAGGAGGCGGCGGCCGAGGTGAGGGGGGGGAGGGGGGGACGATCCGGGGGGATCCGGAGGGATGGAGGGGTCGGGATGGAGGGAAGGGAAGGGATGGAGGGGGGGGGAGGGAAAGGGACGCGCCGCATCTTCCGCAGCGCGGCCTCGCCCCCCACCCCCCGAGCCCGGCTTTTCCCACCCGAATTCCAGCTTTTCCCACCTCAAATCCCCTTTTTCCACCCCGAATCCCACCCCTCGGGTCTCCATTCCACCCCAAATCCCGGTTTTTCCACCCCAAAAGGCCGATTCCACCCTCCGATCCCGGCTTTTCCCACCCGAATCCCGGTTTTTCCCACCTCAAATCCTCATTTTCCACCCCAAATCCCACCCCCAGGGTCTCCATTCCACCCCAAATCCCGGTTTTCCACCAAAAATCCTGGGTTTTCCACTAAAAATCCCGGGTTTTCCACCCCAAAAGGCCGATTTCCCTCCCCGGATCCCGGCTTTTCCCACCCCGATCCCGGCTTTTCCCACCTGAATTCCAGCTTTTCCCACCTCAAATCCCCCTTTTCCACCCCGATTCTCATCCCTGCAATCCGGAATTCCACCCCAAATCCCGGTTTTTCCACCCCAAAAGGCCGATTCCACCCCCCGATCCCGGCTTTTCCCACCCGAATCCCGGTTTTTCCCACCTCAAATCCTCATTTTCCACCCCAAATCCCACCCCCCGGGTCGGCATTCCACCCCAAATCCCGGTTTTCCACCCCAAATCCTGGTTTTCCACCCCAAATCCCGGGTTTTCCACCCCAAAAGGCCGATTTCGTCCCCCCCGATCCCGGCTTTTCCCACCCCAATTCCAGCTTTTCCCACCTCAAATCCTCATTTTCCACCCCGAATCCCACCTCCCGGGTCTCCATTCCACCCCAAATCCCGGTTTTTCCATCCCAAATCCCGATTTTTCCACCCCAAATCCCGGGTTTCCACCCCAAAAGGCCGATTTCCCCTCCCCGAATCTCGGCTTCTACCACCCCGGTCCCGGCTTTACCCACCCCAATTCCAGCGTTTCCCACCTCAAATCCCCTTTTTCCACCCCGATTCTCATCCCTGCAATCCGGAATTCCACCCCAAATCCCGGTTTTTCCATCCCAGATCCTGGTTTTCCACCAAAAATCCCAGATTTCCCACCCCAAATCCCGGTTTTCCCACCCCAAAAGGCCGATTATCCCCCCCCGGATCCCGGCTTTTCCCACCTCAAATCCCCTTTTTCCACCCCGAACCCACATTTTCCCACCCGATTCTCATCCCTGGAATCTGGAATTCCAGTTTTTCCACCCCAAATCCCGAGTTTCCACCCCAAAAGGCCGATTTTCCCTCCCCGAATCTCGGCTTCTACCACCCCGATCCCGGCTTTTCCCACCCCAATTCCAGCTTTTCCCACCTCAAATCCCCTTTTCCCACCCCGAACCCACATTTTCCCACCCCATTCTCAGCCCTGGAATCCGGAATTCCACCCCAAATCCCGATTTTCCCACCCCAAATCCCGGTTTTTCCACCCCAAATCCCGAGTTTCCACCCCAAAAGGCCGATTTCCCCCCCAAATCCTGGCTTTTCCCACCCTGAATCCCCTTTTTCCCACCTGAATTCCAACTTTTCCCACCTCAAATCCCCTTTTCCCACCCCATTCTCATCCCTGGAATCCACAATTCCACCCCAAATCCCGGTTTTCCCCCCCAAATCCCAGTTTTCCACCCCAAAAGGCCGATTTCCCCCCCCAAATCCCGGCTTTTCCCACCCCCAATCCCCTTTTTCCACCCCAAATCCCACCCTCCAGGTCCCCAATTCCACCCTAAATCCCAATTTCCCCCCCTAAAATCCCAATTCCCCTCCCCAACCCCAAATTTCCACCCCAAATCCCCTGTTTCCCCCCCCCAGAATCCTAATTTCCCCCCAACAATCCCAATTTCCCCCCTAAATTCCCAATTTTTCCCCCTAAATTCCCAATTTCCCACCCCCCAAATCCCAAATTCCCCCCTGAAATCCCAATTTTTCCCCCTCAACCCCAAAGTTCCCCGCCAAAAATCCCAATTTCCCCCCTAATTCCCCCCAAATTCCCAATTTCCCCCCCCTAAATTCCCAATTTTCCCCCCCCAAATCCCAATTTTCCCCCCCAAATCCCAAATTTCCCCCCCAAATCCCAAATTTTCCCCCCAAATCCCAAATTCCCCCCCTAAATTCCCAATTTTCCCCTCAATTCCCAATTTTTCCCCCTGAAATCCCAATTTCCCCCCCAAAATTCCCAAATTTCCCCCCAAAATTCCCAAATTTCCCCCCTAAATTCCCAATTTCCCCCCCAAAATTCCCAATTTCCCCCCCCTAAATTCCCAATTCTCGCCCCAAAATTCCCAATTCCCCCCCTAAATACCCAATTCCCCCCAACAATCCCAATTTTCCCCCCCAAATCCCAATTTTCCCCCCCAAATCCCAATTTCCCCCCCTAAATTCCCAATTTCCCCCCCAAAATTCCCAATTTTCCCCCCCAAATCCCAATTCCCCCCCCCCTTTCCCCCTCCCCACCTTTCCCAAATTTCCCAAACCTCCGAGACCGGGGGGGAATTTTTGGGAATTCCGGGAATTCCGGGACCTTTTCTCTCCCCCTCCCTCCCTCCCCCCTCCTCATCCCAAAAAATTCCGCCGCGTCATCGCTCCAGGTGCCGGAATTCCAGGAATTCCAGGTGTGCCGGAATTCCAGGTGTTGCCATTCCCACTTTTTTTCCCCCCTCCCCCCTCCCTCATCCCGTTTTTCCACCTCCAAATCCCGGGTTTTATTTTTTTTAAGGAATTCCCCTCCCCCCCCCTCCCTCCCTCCCTCCCCCAATCCCGCCGGAATTCCCAAAAAAACCGCCCCAAAATCCCGTTTTTTCCCGATTTTTTTGGGGATTTTTCGGAGCCACCCCGCGGGGAGGGGGGGGAGGGGTCTCGCCCATCCCCCCCTGGAATTCCTCGGGAATCGCTTCCCGAGGCTCCCCGGGAATTCGGGAGGGGTCGGGGCCTGGAAAAACCACCTGGAAAACCCGGAAAAACCGGCTGGAAACCCCCCCAAAAAAAATTCCAACCGGGAATATTTTTTTTAACCCCCCCAAAAAAGGAAGATTTTTAACCCCGAAATATCCCGGATTTTTTCCCGGGAATTCCGAGGAATTTTAATTATTTTTTCGGGGGGGAATTTTTGGAATTTGAGGGGGGGAAAATTCCTTAAAAATCCTCCTTTTTCCCTCGGGAAAATCCCGGTTTTCCTTAAAAAAAAAACAAAAAAAAGGGGGAATTTTGTGGTTTAACTTTTAAAACGGGGCGGAACAGGGAATTCCAGGGAATTTTTTCCTTGGATTCTCACAATTCCCGGCGCCTGGATGTGATCCCACCCCCCTTCCCCATGGAATTGGGGCCGGAATTCCGGGTTTTTAAGGCCTGGGATGATGTTCCAGGGGGGGAATTCCGGGGATTTTTTTTGGCCCTTCCTCTCCTGGAATTTCGGATTCCGGAGGGTTTGGATTCCAAGGGAATATTCAGATGGATTTGGGGATATTTGGGTGGATTTGGGAATATTTAGAAGGATTTAGGAATATTCAGATGGATTTGGGAATATTCAGCTGGATTTGGGAATATTTGGGTGGATTTGGGAATATTCAGCTGGATTTGGGAATATTTGGGTGGATTTGGGAATGTTCAGATGGATTTGGGAATATTTGGGTGGATTTGGGGATATTTGGGTGGATTTGGGAATATTTGGGTGGATTTGGGAATGTTCAGATGGATTTGTGAATATTCAGATGGATTTTGGGAATATTCAGATGGATTTGGGAATATTTGGGTGGATTTGGGAATATTCAGATGGATTTGGGAATATTTGGGTGGATTTGGGAATATTTAGAAGGATTTGGGAATGTTCACCTGGATTTGGGAATGTTCAGATGGATTTGGGAATATTCAGCTGGATTTGGGAATATTTGGGTGGATTTGGGAATATTCAGATGGATTTTGGGAATATTCAGGTGGATTTTGGGAATATTCAGATGGATTTGGGAATATTTGGGTGGATTTGGGAATATTCAGGTGGATTTGGGAATATTCAGATGGATTTGGGAATATTTGGGTGGATTTGGGAATATTTAGAAGGATTTGGGAATGTTCACCTGGATTTGGGAATGTTCAGATGGATTTGGGAATATTCAGCTGGATTTGGGAATATTTGGGTGGATTTGGGAATATTCAGATGGATTTGGGAATATTTGAGTGGATTTGGGAATATTCAGATGGATTTGGGAATGTTCAGAAGGATTTGGGAATATTCAGATGGATTTTGGGAATATTCAGATGGATTTGGGAATATTTGGGTGGATTTGGGGATATTTGGGTGGATTTGGGAATATTCAGATGGATTTGGGAATATTCAGATGGATTTTGGGAATAGTCAGATGGATTTGGGAATATTTGGGTGGATTTGGGAATGTTCAGATGGATTTGGGAATATTTGGGTGGATTTGGGGATATTTGGGTGGATTTGGGAATATTTGGGTGGATTTGGGAATGTTCAGATGGATTTGGGAATATTCAGATGGATTTTGGGAATATTCAGATGGATTTGGGAATATTTGGGTGGATTTGGGAATATTTGGGTGAATTTGGGAATATTCAGGTGGATTTGGGAATATTCAGATGGATTTGGGAATATTTGGGTGGATTTGGGAATATTTAGAAGGATTTGGGAATGTTCACCTGGATTTGGGAATGTTCAGATGGATTTTAGGAATATTCAGAAGGATTTGGGAATGTTCACCTGGATTTGGGAATATCCACCTGGATTTTGGGCCTGGCACACCCCAAATCTCCCCTTTTCCCTTCCCAAATCCCGGGATTTTGAGCTCAAAACACCCCCTAAATTCCGTTTTTTCCCCCCAAAATCCCATTTTTCCCCCCCAAAATCCCATTTTTTCCCCCCCCAAATCCCATTTTTTTTCCCCCCAAAAAAATCCTGGGATTTCCCCCTAATTTTTCCCACCTGGACTGACATTCCAGAGGGCGATTCCCGGGTGGAATTCCCGGGAATTCCTTCATTTCCGAGCAATTTCCCTCAAAATTCCTGGGCCGTTTTCCAGGAATTCTCAGCTCCCAAAAAAAAACCCCATTTTTTTTTGCTCCAGGGCAAAAAAAAATCCGTGGAAAAAACGCTTCTCATTCCAACTTTTCACTCGGAATTAATTCCGGGGATTAAATGGAGCCGAAAAAATCCCATTTCGGGCCAAATTCCGACGGGAAAAACCTCCAAAAAAGAGGGAATTTGGCACCAAGGAGGGGGAAGATTCCAGGTGGGGGAAGTTGGGAAGCAGATCCAAGGATTTGAGGGAGAAAAAGGTGGGAAAAATCGATCCAGGGGGAGGTTTTATCCCAAAAAAAAAAAATATAAAGGGAGAGAGAAAAAAAGATCCCGAGGATTATTTTGGGATTTGGTGGGAAAGGATTTGGGGGGGAGGTCTGGGAAGAGGTTTTGGACAAGGCAGAGGAATTTTGGGGGGGTTTTCCCGGGGATTTGACCTTAAACCTGCTTCTAATCCCTAAATAAATCAGATTTTCCTGGATTTCTTCTTCTCATCCCCAATTAACCCCCATTTCCAGGGATTTCTCCCATTTTCTCCCCTCAATCCATGATTTTCCTTCCAATGGTTCATTTCTTGGCATCTCCAGTTGATTGGAACAAAAACTTGACCTTAAACCTGCTTTTAACCCCAAATTAAATCAGATTTTCCAGGATTTCTCCTTCTCATCCCCAATTAACCCCCATTTCCACGGATTTCTCCCATTTTCTCCCCTCCAATCCATGATTTTCCTTCCAATGGTTCATTTCCTGGTGTCTCCAGTTGACCTGGAATAGGAATTTGACCTTAAACCCGCTTTTAACCCCAAATTAAATCAGATTTTCCAGGATTTCTCCTCCTCATCCCCAATTAACCCCCATTTCCATGAATTTCTTCTCCTTCTCCCAAATTAAACCCCATTTCCACGTTTTTTTTCCCCCCCAGATCCACGATTTTCTTCATAACAGAAGGTCAACGATGGAAGGTCGTCTCCAGTTGACCTGGAATGGAAAACTTGACCTTAAACCTGCTTTTAACCCCAAATTAAACCCAATTCACCTCCATTTCTTCTCCTTAACCCAAATTAAATTGAATTTCTCCCATTTTTCCCTCCCCCAGCTCCGAGATCTCCCCCCTTACGACGGAAGGTCAATGATGGAAGGTCAACGATTGAAGGTCATCTCCAGTTGACCTTAAACCTGCTTTTAACCCCAAATTAAACCCAATTTACCCAGATTTCTTCTTCTTAACCCAAATTAAATTGGATTTCTCCCATTTTTCCCTCCCCCAGCTCTGGGATCTCCCCCCTTACGACGGAAGGTCAATGATGGAAGGTCAATGATGGAAGGTCAATGATGGAAGGTCAATGATGGAAGGTCATCTCCAGTTGACCTGGAATGGAAAACTTGACCTTAAATCCGCTTTTAATCCCCAATTAACCCAGATTTCTCCCATTTTTCCCTCCCCCAGCTCCAGGATCTCCCCCCCTTACGACGGAAGGTCAATGATGGAAGGTCAATGATGGAAGGTCGTCTCCAGTTGACCTTAAACCCGCTTTTAATCCCCAATTAACCCGGATTTCTCCCGTTTTCCCCCCCCCCCAGCTCCGGGATCTCCCCCCTTACGATGGACAAGCTCCTCCTGCTGCCCCTCCTGGTTTTCAGCACGGCCGCCCCGGCGGCGCCCATGACGTGCCCCAAGCGCTGCCAGTGCCAGAACCTGTCGCCCTCCTTCACCATCCTGTGCACCAAGACGGGGCTGCTCTTCGTGCCGCCCGCCCTGGACCGGCGCACGGCCGAGCTGCGGCTCATGGACAACTTCATCACCGTCCTGCGGCGCAAGGACTTCGCCAACATGACCAACCTGCTGCACCTCACGCTGTCGCGCAACACCATCAGCCAGATCATGCCCTTGGCCTTCGCCGACCTGCGCGGGCTCCACGCCCTCCACCTGGACAGCAACCGGCTGACGGCGCTGCGGGACGACCACCTCAAGGGCCTGGTCAACCTGCGCCACCTCATCCTGAGCAACAACCAGCTGAGCTCGGTGTCGCCGCGCTCGCTCGACGACTTCGTGGACACCATCGAGGACCTGGACCTGTCCTACAACAACCTGGTGGACGTGCCCTGGGGGACGGTGGCGCGGCTCTCCAACGTCAACACGGTGAGCCTGGACCACAACCTCATCGAGTTCGTGCCCGAGGGCATCTTCTCCAACCTGCACAAGCTGGCGCGGCTCGACATGACCTCCAACAAGCTGAAGAAGATCCCGCCCGACCCGCTCTTCTCGCGCATCCCCGTCTACGCCAAGTCCAAGGGCTCGCCGCTGTCGTCGCTGGTGCTCAGCTTCGGGGGCAACCCCCTGCACTGCAACTGCGAGCTGGTGTGGCTGCGGCGCCTGACGCGCGAGGACGACCTGGAGACGTGCGCCTCGCCGCCCGAGCTGGCCGGCAAGTACTTCTGGTCCATCAAGGAGGAGGAGTTCGTCTGCGAGCCGCCCATGATCACCCACCGCACGCCGCGGCTGGCGGCGGCCGAGGGCCGGGGCGCCTCGCTCAAGTGCAAGGCCGTGGGCGACCCCGAGCCCTACGTGCGCTGGATCGCGCCCGACGGCAAGCTGGTGTCCAACACCAGCCGCACCACGTCCTACGAGAACGGCACGCTGGACATCGCGGCGGCCTCCATGGCCGACAAGGGCACCTTCACCTGCATCGCCTCCAACGCCGCCGGCGAGTCCACGGCGCCCGTGGAGCTGCTGGTGACGCCGGCGGCCGAGGCGGGCAACGGCACCGGCTGCGAGAAGGAGGAGGAGGAGGAGGAGGGTGGGGAGGAGGGAGGGGAGGGACCGGGAGCCTCCGACATCCTCATCCCGGCCAAGTCGAGCTTCGCCAACGAGAGCAAGGAGAGGCGGGAGAAGGGGGTGGCAGTGGAGGAGCTGACGGCGGCGTCGGCACTGGTCCGGTGGGAGCCGCGGCAGCCCCTGCCCGGCGTCAGGATGTACCAGATCCAGTACAACTCGTCCACCGACGACGTCCCCGTCTACAGGTGGGGGAAGGGACGGGGGTGTTCTGGGGGGGGGTGGGGAAGGGGTCGGTCCTAAAACCTTGTCCAAGACCCTTCTGAGATCTGTCCCAAGACCCTTCTAAGACCCATCCCAAGACCCTTCTAAGACCCATCCTAAGACCCATCCTAAGATCCATCCCAAGACCCTTCCAAGACCCATCCCAAGACCCTTCTAAGACCCATCCTAAGATCCATCCCAAGACCCTTCCCAAGACCCTTCTAAGACCCGTCATAGGGCCCTTCTAAGACCCATCCCAAGACCCTTCCAAGATCCATCCCAAGACCCTTCCAAGACCCATCCTAAGATCCATCCCAAGACCCTTCTAAGATCCATCCCAAAACCCATCCTAGGCCCTTCCCAAGACCCTTCCCAAGACCCATCCCAAGACTCTTCTAAGACTCATCCCAAGATCCATCCCAAGACCCTTCCAAGACCCATCCCAAGACCCTTCTAAGACCCATCCTAGGCCCTTCCCAAAACCCATCCTAGGCCCTTCCCAAGACCCATCCTAAGACCCATCCCAAGACCCTTCTAAGACCCATCCCAAGACCCTTCTAAGACCCATCCCAAACCTATCCCAAGACCCTCCCTCCATCCCCTCGTGTCCCATCACCCCATAACCAGCCGGAAGAGCCTCCTTGACCTCCTTTCCCCCCCTTTTTTTTTCCCCTCCAGGATGATCCCCCCCACCAGCAAATCCTTCCTGCTCACCGACCTGGCGCCGGGCCGCTCCTACGAGCTCTGCGTGCTGGCCGTCTACTCGGACGGCGCCACGGCCCTGCCGGCCACGCGCTCGCTGGGCTGCGCCCGCTTCGCCACGCGCGAGGAGCCGCCGCGCTGCCGCTCCCTGCACGCCCAGTTCCTGGGCGGCACCATGATCATCGTCATCGGTGGCATCATCGTGGCCTCGGTGCTCGTCTTCATCTTCATCCTCCTCATGAAGTACAAGGTGTACAACAACCACCACCCGGCCCACGCCAAGAAGGCGGCCAAGGTGACCCACGTGTGCTCGCAGACCAACGGCGGCTCCGTCGCCCGCTCCGCGTCCAAGCTGGGCGAGAGGAGGGAGAGCTCCTGCCAGGAGGTCGCCGGGGGCAGAGGGAAAACCGTGGTGGAGCTGGGCTGGGACAAAGGGACTCCTCCTCCGCCCCCCCAGGGCGGAGACGCCGACGCCGACACGGCGGCGCCGTCCTAACGACGCCGAAATGGAGGTGTCGTCCTGACGACGTCAAAATGGCGGCCTAACGACGCCAAAATGGCAGCCTAACGACGCCAAAATGGTGGTCTAACGACGTCAAAATGGTGGTGCCGTCCTGACGACACCAAAATGGCGGCGCCGTCCTGACGATACCAAGATGGCGGCACCGTCCTGACGAGGTCAAAATGGCAGCGCCGTCCTGATGACGCCGAAATGGCGGTGCTGTCCTGACAACGTCAAAATGGCGGCGCCGTCCTAATGACATCAAAATGGTGACACCATCCTAACGACGCCGACACGGCGGGGCCGTCCCGACGACGCCAAAATGGCGGCGCCGTCCTAACGACGTCAAAATGGAGGCCTAATGATGGCAAAATGGCGGCCTAACGAAGTCAAAATGGCGGCACCGTCCTAATGGCATCAAAATGGCGGCCTAATGACGTCAAAGTGGCGGCCTAACGACGTCAAAATGGCGGCCTAACGACGGCAAAATGGCGGCCTAACGACATCAAAATGGCGGCCTAACGACATCAAAATGGTGGCCTAACGACATCAAAATGGAGGCCTAACGACATCAAAATGGAGGCCTAATGATGGCAAAATGGCGGCCTAATGATGCCAAAATGGCGGCCTAACGAAGTCAAAATGGCGGCACCGTCCTAATGGCATCAAAATGGCGGCCTAATGACGTCAAAATGGCGGCCTAACAACGCCAAAATGGCGGCCTAACGACGCCAAAATGGTGGCACCGTCCCAATGACATCAAAATGGCGGCCTAACGACATCAAAATGGCGGCCTAACGACGTCGAAATGGCGGCGTCCTCTTGGTTTTAAAAGCTCCGCTTTATTATTATCGTCTATTTTTTAAAAGGGAAAAAAAGAAAAAAAAACCACACACAAAAAAAAAACAAAACAAAGAGACCGGACGTGGTTTCCAGAGATATTTTTTTAAGAGTTTCTTCTCCCCCCCCCTTCCTCGGCGAGGCCTCGACGCCCCTTTTTTTTTGGGGGGAGGGGAGGGGGGGATATTTCGGGGGAAAAAAAAAATCCGGAGGGTTGGGGGGTATTTTTTCCTGGTTTTTGTTGGGTTTTTTTTAAATTAAATATTTTTTTAATTTATTTAAAGGGGGGGGGTTCTCCCTTTTTTTAAAAAAAAATTATTTATTTATTTATTTATTTATTTAAAGTTTTATTCCCTGTTTTTTCAAATCTATTTATTTATTTATTTGTTTGTTTATTTATTTATTTAAAGGGGTTTTCCCTCCCTTTTTAAAAAATTGTTTGTTTGTTTATTTATTTATTTATTTATTTATTTAAAGTTTTATTCCCTGGTTTTTTAAAATCTATTTATTTATTTATTTATTTGTTTATTTGTTTATTTATTTATTTATTTAAAGAGGTTTTCCCTCCCTCTTCAAAAAATTTATTTATTTATTTATTTAAAGTTTTTTTCCCTCTTTTTTTTTTTAATTTATTTATTTATTTACTTAAAGGGTTTTTCCCCCTGCTTATTTTTTTTAATTAATTAATTAATTAATTTATTTATTTATTTAAAGTTCCCCCCTTTTTTTTAAATTTATTTATTTATTTATTTATTTATTTATATAAAGGGTTCCCCCCCTTTTTTAAAAAATTTATTTATGTATTTATTTAAAGGTTTTTTCCCTCCTTTTTTTTTTAAAATTAATTAATTTATTTATTTATTTAAAGGGTTTCCCCTTTATTTGATTTATTTATTTATAGGTTCCCCCCCCTTTTTTAAAAAAATTGTTTATTTATTTATTTAAAGTTTTCTTTTCCCTTTTCTTAAAAACTATTTATTTATTTATTTAAAGGGTTTTTTCCCCTTTTATTTTTAACTATTTATTTATTTATTTAAAGTTCCCCCCCCCCCCTTTTTTTTTTTTACTATTTATTTAAAGGAGTTTTTTCCCCTTTAATTAATTAATTTATTTATTTATTTAAAGGGTTTTTTTTTTTGGGGGTGGGTTTTTTTTGGCGGTCGCCGAAATTTTTTTGATATTAAAAAAAAAAAAAAGAGAAAAAAACAACAACCAACCAACTCCACCTTTTTTTTTTGGTATTAAAACACAAAAAAAACCACCAAAAAACCACAATTCACCCCCAGGGATTTTGGTTTTTTGAGTTCCAACCGGCCTGGAATGGGAATTTTGGGATTCTCTGGGATCTCCTTCCTGGTTTTCCACAGCTGGGATTGTTCCTCTCCATCTCCCTCCACGGATTTCTTATAAAAAAATTCTTAATTTCTCATTTAGAGGCTTTTTTTTTGGGGGGGGGGGGGAGAGAAATGGGGGAAAAAAAGGGGGAAAAAGGGGAAAAAAAAAGGGAAAATTCCGTTTTTTTTCTGGTTCAGGTGAGTGGGGAAGGAAAAGAAGATCCAGGGAAAAATGGAGGGGTTGGAAAAGTGGGAGAGGGAGAAGCTCCTGAGGGTCGAGGTGGGGGAAAGGATGCAAAAAATGAGCTTTGTGACCCCAAAAATGGGCTGAATGACCCCAAAAATGACCCCAAAAATGGGCTGAATGACCCCAAAAATGACCTCAAAAATGACCCCAAAAATGGGCTGAATGACCCCAAAGATGACCCCAAAAATGACCCCAAAAATGGGCTGAATGCCCCCAAAAATGACCCCAAAAATGACCCCAAAAATGGGCTGAATGACCCCAAAAATGACCCCAAAAATGACTCCAAAAATGGGTTGAATGTTCCCAAAAACGACCCCCAAAATGGGCTGAATGACCCCAAAAATGACCCCAAAAATGGGCTGAATGACCCCAAAAATTACCACAAAAATTACCACAAAAATGACCCCAAAAATGGGTTGAATGTCCCCAAAAATGACCCCAAAAATGACCCCAAAAATGACCCCAAAAATGGGTTGAATGACCCCAAAAATGACCCCAAAAATGACCCCAAAAATGGGCTGAATGACCCCAAAAATGACCCCAAAAATGGGCTGAATGACCCCCAAAACGGGCTGAATGATCCCAAAAATGACCCCAAAAATGGGCTGAATGACCCCAAAAATGACCCCAAAAATGGGCTGAATGACCCCCAAAACGGGCTGAATGATCCCAAAAATGACCCCAAAAATGGGCTGAATGACCCCAAAAATGACTCCAAAAATGACCCCAAAATGGGCTGAATGACCCCAAAAATGACCCCAAAAATGACCCCAAAAATGACCCCAAAAATGACCCCAAAAATGGGCTGAATGACCCCAAAAATGACCCCAAAAATGGGCTGAATGACCCCAAAAATGACCCCAAAAATGACCCCAAAAAAGGGAAAAAGAAGAGAAAAAAGAGAAAAATAATAAAAATAAAGGAAAAAGGGGGAAAATAAGAGAAAAATAAAGAAAAAAAGGGGAAATATGAGAAAAATAAGGGAAAAGGGGGAAAAAGAAGAGAAAAAGAGAAAAAGAAGGGAAAAAAGGGAAAAATAAAAAAAATAAAGGAAAAAAGGGGGAAAATAAGAAAAATAAAGGAAAAAAGGGGAAAATAAGAGAAAAATAAGGGAAAAAATGGGGAAAAAAGATAAATAAGGGGAAAAAAGGGGGGAAATAAGAAAAATATAAAAGGAAAAAGGGAAAAATCAGAAAAATAAAGGAAAAAATGGGAAAAAGATAAATAAGGCGAAAAAAGGGAAAATAAGAGAAATATAAAAGGAAAAGGGGAAAAAATAAGAAAAATAAAGGAAAAAATGAGAAAATAAGAGAAAAATAAGGGAAAAAATGGGGAAAAGGATAAATAAGGGGAAAAAAGAGAAAATAAGAGAAATATAAAAGGAAAAAGGGAAAAAATAAGAAACATAAAGGAAAAAAAAGGGAAAATAAGAGAAAAATAAGGGAAAAAAAGGGGAAAATAAGAGAAATAAGGGGGAAAAGGGGAAAATAAGAGAAATATAAAAGGAAAAGGGGAAAAATAAAGGGGTCTCGAGGCATTTGGGGAGGTGTCAGGACATTCTGGGGGGTCTCACACCTTGAGGGGGGTCTCCCCAATATCCAAGGCCCCCCAAAAGTGGGTTCAGACCCCAAAATCCCCCAAAATTCCCCCAAAACTCCAGGCACAGACACCTCACACCCTCCACAGACACCGTTCATTGGAGTCAATGGGAATGGGGTGGGATTTTGGGAATCCAGAAGAATCCCTTGGGATTCTGGGGGTCTCCTGGAACTGGGGGGGGTCTCATGGCCTTGAGGGGGGTCTCCCCAATATCCAAGAGTCCCCAAAAGTGGGTTCAGACCCCAAAACCCCCCAAAACTCCAGGCACAGACACCTCACACCCTCCTCAGACACCGTTTATTGGAGTCAATGGGAATGGGGTGGGATTTTGGGAATCCCCTCCGGATTTGGGGGATCCTGGGGGACCCAGGGGGGTCTCCCCATCTCCCCAACATCCAAGGCCCCCCAAAAGTGGGTTCAGACCCCAAAATCACTCCAGAATCCCTAAAAACCTCAAAACTCCAGGCACAGACACCTCACACCCTCCACGGACACCGTCTATTGGGATTTTGGGAATCCCCTCTGGATTTGGGGGATCCTGGGGGACTCAGGGGGGTCTCTCCATCTCCCCAGTATCCAAGGCCCCCTAAAAGTGGGTTCACACCCCAAAATCCCTCCAGAATCCCTAAAAACCCCCCTAAAATTCAAGGCAGTGACACTTTGCCCTCCACAGACACCATTTATTGGAGTCAATGGGAACGCGGCGGGATTTTGGGAATCCCCTCTGGATTGGGGGAATTTTGGGGGACCCAGGGAGGTCTCCCCATCTCCCCAGTATCCAAGGCCCCCCAAAAGTTGGTTCAGACCCCAAAACCCCCCAAAACTCCAGGCACAGACACCTCACACCCTCCTCAGACACCGTTTATTGGAGTCAATGGGAACGCGGCGGGATTTTGGGAATCCCTTCTGGATTTGGGGGAATTTTGGGGGGCTCCAGGGGGTCTCCCCCCCTCACCTGAGCAGGTGGTAGGTGAGCCAGTACATGAAGAGGGGCTGGGCAGCAGCGATGGCCATGGTCAGGTACATCCTCAGCTGGTTCTTGGCCCCCCGGACCAAAACCCCCTCGGCCGCCGCCTCCGAGAGCAGCTTCAACCTCAGCGTCCGGATCTTTTCCAGGGGGGAAAAAAACAGGGAAAACTCACTTGGATCAGCCCCCCCCAGACCCTTTGGGATCCCTTAAACCCCCCCCTTAACTCACCATGAAGACAAAAATGCTCAGGCAGCACCAGCTCAGCACGGCGTAGTAACCGGGCCGGCCCAGCAGCAACCCGGCCACGAGCCCCACGATCATCCTGGAAAAGGAGGGGGGAAAGTGGGGGTTAGGGGGGGTTTTATCCCGGGAAAAACCTGGAATTCTGGGCCAGGAAGAGGCTCACCCCACGTATTTGTAGCCAGCAAAGGCCAGGAGGTCGATGGGGGTCAGGTCTGTGCTCACAGTGACCAGGTAGAGGCTCAGGAGGACGCTCAGCACCTCCAGCACCAGCCAGGCCAGGGCCGAGCTGGCCACCAGCCCCAGGCTGTCTGGGGAGAACCTGGGGGCACCCCCCGAAATTTTGGGGGGTCAAGGAGAGTCGTGTGGACCCCCCCCCGGGGCGGAGGAGGGGGAGGAGTTGGGGGAAGTTCAGGGAAATTTGGGGAAAAGGGGGGTTTTGGTACCTGTTCTGGGTGCCAAGGGCCAGCCCGGCCAGCAGGATGTAGGTGAGGAAGGCCATGGCTGTGGGGAGGGGGGTTAGTTTGGGGGGGGTCCTGAGGGGTTTGGGGGGGGCTGGAGGGGTGGGGGGGGTGGTTTAGGGGGGTCTTGGGGGTCTCCAGGGGGAGTTTGGGGGGGATAGGGGGACATTGGGGGGCCCATGGAGGGGGGAAAAGTGGCAGGAACTGGGGGGGCAGTGGGGGCAGCTTGGGGGGGTTTGGGGGGCTTTGGGGGGGTCCTGAGGGGTTTGGGGGGGGGCTGGAGGGGTAAAGGGGGTGGTTGGGGGGGTCTTGGAGGTCTCCAGGGGGTGGAGGGGGTAGTTTGGGGGGTCTGGGGGATCACTGGGGGGCTGGGTGGCAGGAACTGGAGGGCACTGGGGCAGTTTGGGGGGGTTTTGGGGGGTTTAGGAGGGTCTCAGAGAGGTTTGGGGGGGTCAGGAGGGGTGGAGGGGGGGTTTAGGGGGGTCTTGGGGGTCTCCAGGGGGTGGAGGGGGTGATTTCGGGGATAGGGGGGGATAGGGAGGCTGTGGAGGGGGGGAGTGCAGGAACTGGGGGGTACTGGGGTAGTTTGGGGGGGTTTTGGGGGGGTCTCAGAGAGGTTTGGGGGGGTCTGGAGGGGGGGAGGGGGGGGTTTAGGGGGGTCTTGGGGGTCTCCAGGGGGTGGAGGGGGTGATTTGGTGGGACAGGGGGGGATAGGGAGGGATAGGGAGGCTGTGGAGGGGGGGAGTGGCAGGAACTGGGGGGCACTGGGGCAGTTTGGGGGGGCTTTGGGGAGGTCCCAGGGGTATTTAGGAGGGTCTCTGAGGGTCCCAGGGGTATTTGGGGGGGGTCCCAGGGGGGTCCCAGGGGTATTGGGGGGGTCCCAGGGGTATTTGGGGGGTCCCTGGGGGTCCCTACCTGGGATATAAAGGTTGGGGGCGTTGACATCGAAGCGGGGGGGGTTTGGGGGTCCAAGGGGGTTTGGGGGGTCTCTGGGGGGTCCCAGGAGGATCTGGGGGGTCCCAGGGGTATTGAGGGGGTCCCCGGGGTATTTGGGGGGTCCCTGGGGGGTCCCCTACCTGGGATATAGAGGTCGGGGGCGTTGACATCGAAGCGGGGGGGTTTGGGGGGTCCCAGGGGGGTTTGGGGGTCTCTGGGGGGTCCCAGGGGTATTGGGGTGGTCCCAGCGGGTCCCAGGGGTATTGGGGGGGGTCCCAGAGGTATTTGGGGGGAGTCCCTACCTGGGATATAAAGGTTGGGGGCGTTGACATCGAAGGGGGGGGGTTTGGGGGGTCCAGGAGGTTTTGGGGGTCTCAGAAGGATTTGGGGGGGTCCCTGGGGGTCCCAGGGGTATTGGGGTGGTCCCAGGGGGGGTCCCAGAGGTATTTGAGGGGGGTCCCTGGGGGTCTCTACCTGGGATATAAAGGTCGGGGGCGTTGACATCGAAGCTGGGGGGGTTTGGGGTTCCCAGGAGGATTTGGGGGGTCCCTGAGGGTCCCAGGGGTATTGGGGGGGGTCCCAGGGGGTCCCAGAGGTATTTGGGGGGGTCCCTGGGGGGTCTCTAACCCGGGATATAAAGGTCGGGGGCGTTGACATTCGACAGCGGGGGGGTTTGGGGGTCCCAGGGGTGCCTGGCCGGTTGTTGGGGGTCTCAGAAGGATTTGGGGGGGTCCCTGGGGGGTCCCAGGGGTATTGGGGGGGTCCCAGGGGTATTTGGGGGGGGTCCCTGGGGGTCCCTACC
>NW_026138371.1:0-23423 GCF_025592945.1 Manacus candei
AAAATCCCCAAAATTCCCCCAAAACCCCCCAAAAAATCCTTCAAAATCCCAAAAAATCCCCCCAAAATTCACCCAAAAATCCCCAAAAAACCCCAAAAAATTCCCCAAAATTCCCCCCAAAACCCCCCAAAAACCCCCAAAAATCCCCCAAAAACGCCCCAAAAATTCCCCAAAAATCCCCCGAAAATCCCAAAAAAATCCCCCAAAATCCCAAAAAAAAACCCCAAAAACCCCAAAAATTCCCCAAAAATTCCTCAAAAAATCCCCCCAAAAATCCCCAAAACTCCCCAAAAACCCCAAAAATCCCCAAAAAATCCCCAAAAAATCCCCAAAAATTCCCCAAAATTCCCCCAAAACCCCCCAAAAAATCCTTCAAAATCCCAAAAAGTCCCCCCAAAATTCACCCAAAAATCCCCCCAAAAAATCCCCAAAAAATCCCCCAAAATTCCCCAAAAAATTCCCCAAAATCCAAAAAAAACCCCCAAAAACTCCAAAAATTCCCCAAAAAATCCCCCAAAAATCCCCCAAAAAACCCCCAAAAATCCCAAAAAAATCCCCAAAAATTCCCCAAAAAATCCCCCCAAAATCCCCCAAAATCCCCCCAAAAAACCCCCAAAAACCCCAAAAATTCCCAAAAAATTCCTCAAAAAATCGCCCCAAAATTCCCCAAAAAATCCCCAAAAACCCCCCCAAAATTCCTCAAAAATCCCCAAAATTCCCCAAAAAACTCCAAAAAATCCTTCAAAATCCCAAAAAATCCCCCCAAAATTCACCCAAAAATCCCCCCAAAAAATCCCTAAAAAATCCCCCAAAATTCCCCAAAAAACCCCAAAAAATTCCCCAAAATTCCCCCCAAAACCCCCCAAAAATCTCCCAAAAAATCCCCAAAAACCCCCCAAAAATTCCCCAAAAATCCCCCGAAAATCCCAAAAAAATCCCCCAAAATCCCAAAAAAACCCCCCAAAAACCCCAAAAATTCCCAAAAAATTCCTCAAAAATCCCCCCAAAATTCCCCAAAACTCCCCAAAAACCCCAAAAATCCCCCAAAATTCCCCAAAAAATCCCCAAAAATTCCCCAAAAAATCCCCAAAAATTCCCCCCAAAAATCCCCCAAAATTCCCCAAAAACCCCCAAAAATCCCCCCAAAACCCCCCAAAAATTCCCCAAAAAATCCCCAAAAATCCTCCAAAATTCCCCCCAAAATTCCCTAAAAAATCCCCAAAAATCCCCAAAAATTCCCCAAAAAACCCCAAAAACCCCTCAAAAAATCCCCTAAAATCCCAAAAAAATCCCCAAAAAATCTCCCAAAAATTCCCCCAAAATCCCCCAAAAACCCCCCAAAAATCCCCAAAATTCCCCCCAAAAAATTCCCCAAAAATCCCCCAAAATTCCCCCAAATCCCCCAAATTCCCCAAAAGGCCCCAAACCCGCCCAAAGTGCCCCAAAATGGCACCTTTTCGGAGTTTTTCCGGACGTGCTCCAGGGGGGAATCCGGGCGGATCCAGGGGGACAATTTGCCCACGATCAGGGTGTTCCAGTCTGGGGAGAAAACGGGAAAAATCGGGAAAATTGGGGAAAAATTGGGATTTTGGGAGGTGCCAAAAACCCCCCGAAACCCCCCCGGGGGGCCCGGAAAAAATGGGGAAAATCCGGGAAAAAATTCCCCAAAAAAACACCCAAAAATGGGGAAAAATTCCCCAAAAAAACACCCAAAAATGGGGAAAAATTCCCAAAAAAAACACCCAAAAATGGGGAAAAATTCCCAAAAAAAACACCCAAAAATGGGAAAAAATTCCCAAAAAAACACCCAAAAATGGGGGAAAATTCCCACAAAAAGGGGAAAAAATTCCCAAAAAAAACCACCCAAAAATGGGGGAAAAAGGGAAAAAAAAAGGGAAAAAATTTCCCAAAAAACCACCCAAAAATGGGGGAAAAAGGGAAAAAAAAAGGGAAAAAATTTCCCAAAAACCCACCCAAAAATGGGGAAAAATTCCCGAAAAAAACACCCAAAAATGGGAAAAAATTCCCACAAAAAAGGGAAAAAATTCCCCAAAAAAACCACCCAAAAATGGGGAAAAATTCCCAAAAAACCACCCAAAAATGGGAAAAAATTCCCACAAAAAAGGGAAAAAATTCCCCAAAAAAACAGCCAAAAATGGGAAAAAATTCCCACAAAAAGGGGAAAAAATTCCCCAAAAAAACCACCCAAAAATGGGGGAAAAAGGGAAAATAAAAGGGAAAAAATTCCCCAAAAAAACACCCAAAAATGGGGAAAAATTCCCACAAAAAGGGGAAAAAATTCCCAAAAAAAACACCCAAAAATGGGGGAAAAAGGGAAAATAAAAGGGAAAAAATTCCCCAAAAAAACACCCGAAAATGGGGGAAAAATTCCCACAAAAAGGGGAAAAAATTCCCCAAAAAAACCACCCAAAAATGGGAAAAAATTCCCACAAAAAAGGGGAAAAATTCCCACAAAAAAGGGGAAAAATTCCCACAAAAAAGGGGAAAAAATTCACACAAAAAAGGGAAAAAATTCCCAAAATATGGGAAAAAATTCCCAAAAATTGTGGGAAAATCCCCCAAAAATGTGGGAAAAATCTGCCCAAAATGGGGGGGGAAAATCCCTCAAAAAATGTGGGAAAATCCCTAAAAAAGGGGGAAAAAATGAGGAAAAAAAATCAGGAAAAAATCAGAAAAAAATCAGAAAAAATCGGGAAAAACTCCCAAAAAATCCCCCAAAAATTCCCAAAATTTCCAAAAATTCCAGGGACGCTCCAGAGCCCCCCCAGGACTCCCCAGACCCCTCGAAATCCCCAAGAAACCCTTAAAAAAGTCCCCAAAAAATCAGAAAAAAATCAGAGAAAAATCGGAAAAAAATCAGAAAAAATCAGGAAAAATTC
The DNA here is from genome assembly GCF_025592945.1 of Manacus candei. Lineage (NCBI taxonomy): Eukaryota > Metazoa > Chordata > Aves > Passeriformes > Pipridae > Manacus > Manacus candei. The sequence goes on from NW_026138371.1 coordinate 2,901, forward strand.
CCAAAAAATTCCCAAAAAATTCCCCAAAAATCCAGGCCCCCCCCAGGACTCCCCAGACCCCTCAAAATCCCAAAATAACCTTTAAAATTTCCAAAAAAAAATCAGAAAAAAATTCGGAAAAAAATCAGAAAAAAATCAGAAAAAAATCAGAGAAAAATCAGAAAAAAATCAGAAAAAATCAGGAAAAATTCCCAAAAAATTCCCCAAAATTTCCAAAAAATCCAGGACCCCCCCAGGACTCCCCAGACCCCTCAAAATCCCAAAATAACCTTTAAAATTTCCAAAAAAAATCAGAAAAAATCGGAAAAAAATCAGAAAAAAATCAGAAAAAAATCAGAGAAAAATCAGGAAAAATTCCCCAAAAAATTCCCAAAAAATTCCCCAAAATTCCAGGGACATTCCAGAGCCCTCCCAGGACTCCCCAGACCCTTCGAAATCCCAAAGAAACCCCTAAAAAATTAAAAAAAAATCGGAAAAAAATCAGAAAAAAATCAGAAAAAAATCAGAGAAAAATCGGAAAAAAATCAGAAAAAATCAGGAAAAATTCCCCCAAAAATTCCCAAAATTTCCAAAAATTCCAGGGACCCTCCAGAGCCCCCCCAGGACTCCCCACACCCCTCAAAATCCCAAAATAACCTTTAAAAATTCAAAAAAAAAATCAGAAAAAAATTCGGAAAAAATCAGAAAAAAATCAGAGAAAAATCAGAGAAAAATCAGAAAAAAATCAGAAAAAATCAGCCAAAAATTCCCAAAAAATTCCCCAAAATTCCCAAAAAATCCAGGACCCCCCCCAGGACTCCCCAGACCCCTCAAAATCCCAAAATAACCTTTAAAAATTCCAAAAAAAAATCAGAAAAAATCGGGAAAAAATCAGAAAAAATCAGGAAAAATTCCCAAAAAATTCCCAAAATATTCCCAAAAATTCCTAAAAATTCCAGGGACGCTCCAGAGCCCCCCCAGGACTCCCCAGACCCCTCGAAATCCCCAAGAAACCCTTAGAAAAGTCCCCAAAAAACCAGAAAAAAATCAGAGAAAAATCGGAAAAAAATCAGAAAAAATCAGGAAAAATTCCCCCAAAAATTCCCAAAAAATTCCCCAAAATTCCCCAAAATTCCAGGACCCGCCCCGGACTCCCCAGACCCCTCAAAATCCCAAAATAACCTTTAAAAATTCCAAAAAAAAATCAGAAAAAAATTCGGAAAAAATCAGAAAAAAATCAGAGAAAAATCAGAGAAAAATCAGAAAAAAATCAGAAAAAATCAGGAAAAATTCCCAAAAAATTCCCCAAAATTCCCAAAAAATCCAGGACCCCCCCCAGGACTCCCCAGACCCCTCAAAATCCCAAAATAACCTTTAAAATTTCCAAAAAAAATCAGAAAAAATCGGAAAAAAATCAGAAAAAAATCAGAAAAAAATTAGAAAAAAATCAGAAAAAATTCCCAAAAAATTCCCAAAAAATTCCCCAAAATTCCCAAAATCCCAGGGACCCCCCCCGGGCCCCCCCCTCACCTCTGCCAGCCAGCACGAGGTCGGAGCGGGTCTGGGGGCCGGGCCGGTCCCGCGCCGGCTCCATCCCGAATTCCCGCCGGTGCCGGGGGTGGAAGAGAGGGATGCACAGGAAATCGAACCTGGAGCCAAACTGGGGTCACTGGGGGGCACTGGGAGGGACTGGGAGGGACTGGGAGGGGACTGGGAGGGACTGGGAGGGACTGGGAGGGGATTGGGGGGGACTGGGAGGGACTGGGTGGGGATTGGGTTATACTGGGAGGGACTGGGAGGGGACTGGGAGGGACTGGGAGGGACTGGGAGGGGATTGGGAGGGGATTGGGGGGGACTGGGAGGGACTGGGAGGGGATTGGGTTATACTGGGAGGGACTGGGAGGGGACTGGGAGGGACTGGGAGGGACTGGGAGGGGATTGGGAGGGGATTGGGGGGGACTGGGAGGGACTGGGAGGGACTGGGAGGGACTGGGAGGGGATTGGGGGGGACTGGGAGGGACTGGGAGGGACTGGGAGGGACTGGGAGGGGATTGGGTTATACTGGGAGGGACTGGGAGGGGACTGGGAGGGACTGGGAGGGACTGGGAGGGACTGGGAGGGGATTGGGAGGGACTGGGGGGGACTGGGTTATACTGGGAGGGAACTGGGGGGCACTGGGAAGGACTGGGTTATACTGGGAGAAACTGGGAAGGACTGGAAGTTACTGGGAGGGACTGGGAGGGACTGGGAGGGACTGGGAGTTACTGGGAGGGAACTGGGGGGCACTGGGATGAACTGGGAAGGGATTTGAGGGGTCCCAGGTGGGGTTTGGGGGTCCCAGGGGGGATTTCGGGTCCATTTTGGGGGGTTTTGGGTCCATTTTGCGGGATTTTGGGTCCATTTTGGGGGATTTCGGGTCCATTTTGCGGGATTTTGGGTCCATTTTGGGGGATTTTGGGTCCATTTTGGGGGATTTTGGGTCCATTTTGGGGGATTTTGGGTCCATTTTGGGTGGTTTTGGGTCCATTTTGGGTCCATTTTGAGGGATTTTGGGTCCATTTTGGGGGATTTTTGGTCCATTTTGGGGGTCCCAGGTGAGTTTCGAGTGGATTGGGGGAGATTTTGTGGCTCCCTGAGGTGATTTTTGGGGGGGATTTCGTGGCAGTTTTTGGGGCTCCCTGAGGTGATTTTTGGGGGTATTCTGGGGGAGATTTTGGAAGTCCCTGAGGTGATTTTTGGAGGGATTTCGGGGTTTTTTTTTTCGGGGGTTTCCCTGAGGGGGGTTTTTGGGGGGCGGGGGGGGGGTTTCGGGGGGGGATTTCGGGGGTCTCCGCCTCACCCCTGCCTGGCCACGGCCCCGAGCGCTCCCGCCACCTCCGGGACGCAGCTCAGGTCCCTCCCCGAGGAGACTCGAGCGGCTCCCGCCGCTCCCGGACCCGCCGCCGCCGCCGCCATCGCTGCTCTGGCCCCGCCGGCCCCGCCCCCTTCGCCCTCACGGGCGCGGGCCAATGGGCGCAGAGCCCGCCTTTTTTTCTCGGCCAATGGGCGCAGAGCCCGCCTTTCTCTCGGCCAATGGGAGAGCGCGGCGAGGTTTCCAGCATGGCGGCGGGGGGGTAACGCCCACGGCGCGCGCGCGCAGCCAACGGGGTGGCGCGGCGGGACGTCAATCAACGAGGGGCGGCCAATGAGGGAGAAGGGGAGGCCACGCCCACTCCGCGGCGCGGAGCCAATGGGAGAGCGGGGCCGGGCTGTCAATCATTCCGCCATGGGCCCGCCCGCGCCCCCGAGAGCCAATAGGGGAGCGGCGCCGCCTGTCAATCACTCTGGTGGCACCGCCCACCTCCCAGTCCCTCCCAGTATATCCCAGTCCCTCCCCCCTTAGCCCCATGCAAATGAGATGCAAATGAGATGCAAATGAGATGCGAATCCGGCTCCTTTATTGGGATCAACGGCGGCGGCGAAAACCTGGGTGGGGGGGGGGAAACTGGGAGTTACTGGGAGTTACTGGTTTATACTGGGAGTTACTGGTTTGGGGTCTGGAAGTTACTGGGGGTCACTGGGAGTTACTGGTTTGGGGTCTGGGAGTCATTGGGAGTTACTGGGAGTTACTGGGGGTCACTGGGAGTTACTGGGAGGGGTCCCTGGGGTCACTGGGGGTTACTGGGAGTTACTGGGAGTTACTGGGAGGGGTCCCTGGGGTCACTGGGGGTTACTGGGAGTTACTGGGAGTTACTGGTTTGGGGTCTGGGGTCACTGGGGGTCACTGGGAGTTACTGGTTTGGGGTCTGGGGGTTACTGGGAGTTACTGGGAGCTACTGGGAGTTACTGGTTTGGGGTCTGGGGGTCACTGGAGGTTACTGGGAGTTACTGGGAGTTCCTGGGAGGGGTCCCTGGGGTCACTGGCTTATACTGGGAGTTACTGGTTTGGGGTCTGGGGGTTACTGGTTTATACTGGGAGTTACTGGTTTGGGGTCTGGGGGTCACTGGGGGTTACTGGGAGTTACTGGGAGTTCCTGGGAGGGGTCCCTGGGGTCACTGGGAGTTCCTGGGAGTTACTGGTTTGGGGTCTGGGGGTCACTGGCTTATACTGGGAGTTACTGGTTTGGGGTCTGGGGTCACTGGGGGTTACTGGGAGTTACTGGGGGTTACTGGGAGTTACTGGGAGTTACTGGGAGTTACTGGTTTGGGGTCTGGGGGTCACTGGCTTATACTGGGAGTTACTGGTTTGGGGTCTGGGGGTCAATGGGGGTTACTGGGAGTTCCTGGGATGGGTCCCTGGGGTCACTGGTTTATACTGGGAGTTACTGGGAGTTCCTGGGAGGGGTCCCTGGGAGTTACTGGGAGTTACTGGTTTGGGGTCTGGGGGTCACTGGGAGTTACTGGGAGTTCCTGGGAGGGGTCCCTGGGGTCACTGGGAGTTACTGGTTTGGGGTCTGGGGTCACTGGGGGTTACTGGGAATTACTGGGAGTTACTGGTTTGGGGTCTGGGGTCACTGGGAGTTACTGGTTTGGGGTCTGGGGTCACTGGGGGTTACTGGGAGTCACTGGGAGGGGTCCCTGGGGCCACTGGTTTATACTGGTTTATACTGGTTTATACTGGGAGTCGCTCACCCCTCCTGCCCTTTTTTTTGGGAACTTTCGTCTTCCTCTTCCTCTTCTTCGGAGGCTCCGCCCCCTCCTGGGGGAGGGGCAAAGATTCAGAGGGGGGTGGGGCCTCATCGGGCCACGCCCACCTTTTCTTTGACTCCTCCCTCCCCCTTGGCCCCGCCCCCTCTCACCTGATTGGCCCCCAGGAGGGCGGGGAAGGCCCCGAAGTGGGTGATGGAGTCCAGGCCACGCCCCCCTGGCCCCGCCCGGCCCCGCCCAGGCCCCGCCCGGAGCCGGCGAAGGGTCGACTCCTCGAAGTGCAGCCTGGGGGGGGAGGGAGGGACAAAACTGAGCCTAAAACTGACCCAAATTGGGCTTAAATCGCCCCAAAACTCACCCCAAAGCTCAGCTTAAAACTGACCCAAATTGGGCTTAAATCGCCCCAAAACTGACCCCAAAGCTCAGCTTAAAACTGACCCAAATTGGGCTTAAATCGCCCCAAAACTGACCCCAAAGCTCAGCTTAAAACTGACCCAAATTGGGTTTAAATCACCCCAAAACTGACCCCAAAGCTCAGCCTAAAACTGACCCAAACTGGGCTTAAATCACCCCAAAACTGACCCCAAAGCTCAGCCTAAAACTGACCCAAATTGGGCTTAAATCGCCCCAAAACTGACCCCAAAGCTCAGCTTAAAACTGACCCAAACTGGGCTTAAATCACCCCAAAACTGACCCCAAAGCTCAGCCTAAAACTGACCCAAACTGGGCTTAAACTGCCCCAAAACTGACCCCAAAGCTCAGCCTAAAACTGACCCAAACTGGGCTTAAATCGCCCCAAAACTCACCCCAAAGCTCAGCCTAAAACTGACCCAAATTGGGCTTAAATCGCCCCAAAACTGACCCCAAAGCTCAGCCTAAAACTGCCTCAAAACTGCCCCTAAATTGGCCTAAAACGAGCCCAAAAAATCACCCAAAACTGAGCCTAAACCAGCCTAAAACTGAGCCCAAAAAGTCACCCAAAACTGAGCCTAAATCAGCCTAAAACGACCCTAAAAAATCACCCAAAACCTCACCCTAAACTGGCCTAAAACAAACTCGAAATCTCACCCAGAACTGAGCCTAAATTGGCCTAAAATGATCCCAATAAATGACTCAGTACTGGGCCTGAACTGACCTGAAACTGAGCTTAAAACTGAGCTTAAAACTAAGCCTAAACTGGCCTAAAACGAGCCCAAAAAATCACCCAAAATTGAGCCTAAACTGGCCTAAAACTGAGCTTAAAACTGAGCCTAAACTGGCCTAAAATGAGCCCAGAAAATGACTCAAAACTGAGCCTAAACTGGCCTAAAATGAGCCCAAAAATCACCCAAAATTGAGCCTAAACTGGCCTAAAACTGAGCTTAAAACTGAGCCTAAACTGGCCTAAAACGAGCCCAAAAAATCCCCAAAAATTCCCAAAAAATCCCCCAAAATTCCCAGAGTTCCCGAAGCCCTTTTTGTCCCCCCCCAGACCCCCCAAACTCCCCCAAAAAAACCCCAAAAATCAGAAAAAAATCAGAAAAAAATCCCCAAAAATTGATTAAAAAAATCCCAAAAAAATCCCAAAAAAATCCCAAAAAAATCCCCAAAAAATCCCGAAAAATCCCCAAAAATTCCCAGAGTTCCCAGACCCCCCCTTAACCTTTTTTTGGTCCCTCAGACGCCCAAAACCCCCCAAAAAACCCCCCAAAAAATCAGAAAAAAATCACAAAAAAAATCACAAAAATTCACAAAAAATTGATTAAAAAAATCCGAAAAAAATCCCAAAATATCCCAAAAATCCCCAAAAAATCCCCCAAAATTCCCAGAGTTCCCGAAGCCCTTTTTGTCCCCCCCAGACCCCCCCAGATCCCACCTGTGGAGCTCCTCCTTGCTGGGGGGACCCCCCAAAGCCGGGCCCAGCTCCGGGGGGGCCTCGCTGAGCTCGTCCCGCAGCTCCCGCAGGACGGAGCCGCTCAGGGCCCGGCGCCGGGCCCAGGCCTCCGACGACGACACCGAGGGCTCCGGGGGGTCTGGGGGGGGACAAAAAGGGGTCAGGAACTCCGGGAATTTTGGGGGATTTTTGGGGAATTTTTGGGAATTTTTTCGGATTTTTTTCGGATTTTTTTTATCAATTTTTTGTGAATTTTTGGGATTTTTTTCTGATTTTTTTCCGATTTTTGGGGGTTTTTTTGGGGGGTTTGGGGGTCTGGGGGGGGGACAAAAAGGGGGTCAGGAACTCCGGGAATTTTGGGGGATTTTTGGGGGATTTTTGGGAATTTTTTCGGATTTTTTTCGGATTTTTTTTATCAATTTTTTGTGAATTTTTGGGATTTTTTTCTGATTTTTTTCTGATTTTTGGGGGTTTTTTTGGGGGGTTTGGGGGGTCTGGGGGGGGTGAAAAAGGGGTTCAGGAACTCTGCAATTTTTGGGGATTTTTTGGGAATTTTTGGGATTTTTTTGGGAATTTTTGGGAATTTTTTGGGGATTTTTTTCGGATTTTTTTTATCAATTTTTTGTGAATTTTTGGGATTTTTTTCTGATTTTTTTCTGATTTTTGGGGGCTTTTTTGGGGGGTTTGGGGGGTCTGGGGGGACAAAAAGGGGTTCAAGAACTCTGGGAATTTTGGGGGATTTTTTGGGATTTTTTTGGGATTTTTTGGGGATTTTTTGGGGATTTTTTGAGATTTTTTTACCAATTTTTTGTGATTTTTTTCTGATTTTTGGGGGTTTTTTGGGGGGTTTGGGGGGTCTGGGGGGACAAAAAGGGGTTCAGGAACTCTGGGAATTTTTGGGGATTTTTTGAGATTTTTTGGGGATTTTTTGGGATTTTTTTCGGATTTTTTTTATCAATTTTTTGTGACTTTTTTCTGATTTTTTCTGATTTTTGGGGGTTTTTTTGGGGGGTTTCGGGGGTCTGGGGGGGGTGAAAAAGGGGTTCAGGAACTCTGGGAATTTTGGGGGATTTTTGGGGAATTTTTGGGGATTTTTGGGAATTTTTGGGATTTTTTTCGGATTTTTTTTGGATTTTTTTTTGATTTTTTTTTCCCGTTTTTTCGGGATTTTATTTGAATTTTTGGGATTTTTGGGGATCTCGGGGGACACAAAAAAGGGATCAGACGGGTCGGGGAACTCTGGGATTTTTTGGGAATTTTTGGTAATTTTTGGGAATTTTTGGGATTTTTTTCAGATTTTTTGAGATTTTTTTACCAATTTTTTCTGATTTTTTTCTGATTTTTTTCTGATTTTTGGGGGGTTTTTGGGGGGGTTTGGGGGTCTGGGGGGGGGACAAAAAGGGGGTCAGGAACTCCGGGAATTTTTGGGAATTTTTTGAGGAATTTTTGGGATTTTTTTCGGATTTTTTTCAGATTTTTTTATCAAATTTTTGTGAATTTTTGGGATTTTTTTCTGATTTTTTTCTGATTTTTGGGGTTTTTTTGGGGGGTTTGGGGGGTCTGGGGGACAAAAAGGGCTTCAGGAACTCCGGGAATTTTGGGGGATTTTTGGGGGATTTTTGGGAATTTTTTCGGATTTTTTTCGGATTTTTTTTATCAATATTTTGTGAATTTTTGGGATTTTTTTCTGATTTTTTTCTGATTTTTGGGGGCTTTTTTGGGGGGTTTGGGGGGGCTGGGGGGGGTGAAAAAGGGGTTCAGGAACTCTGGGATTTTTGGGGATTTTTTGGGAATTTTTGGATTTTTTTGGGAATTTTTGGGAATTTTTTCGGATTTTTTTCGGATTTTTTTTATCAATTTTTTGTGAATTTTTGGGATTTTTTTCTGATTTTTTTCTGATTTTTGGGGGCTTTTTTGGGGGGTTTGGGGGGTCTGGGGGGACAAAAAGGGGTTCAGGAACTCTGGGAATTTTTTGGGATTTTTTGGGATTTTTTGGGGATTTTTTGGGGATTTTTTGGGGATTTTTTGAGATTTTTTTACCAATTTTTTGTGATTTTTTTCTGATTTTTGGGGGTTTTTTTGGGGGGTTTGGGGGGGCTGGGGGGACAAAAAGGGCTTCAGGAACTCTGGGAATTTTGGGGGATTTTTTGGGATTTTTTGGGGATTTTTTGGGATTTTTTTCGGATTTTTTTATCAATTTTTTGTGAATTTTTGGGATTTTTTTCTGATTTTTGGGGTTTTTTGGGGGGGTTTGGGGGTCTGGGGGGGGACAAAAAGGGGTTCAAGAACTCTGGGAATTTTGGGGGATTTTTGGGGAATTTTTGGGGATTTTTTGGGATTTTTTGAGATTTGGGCTGATTTGGGGCATTTTGGGCTGATTTTGGGGCATTTTGGGGTATTTTGGGTTGATTTGGGGGGATTTTGGGGCATTTTAGGGGATTTTGGGGGGATTTTGGGGGGATTTTGGGCTGATTTGAGGGGATTTTGGGTTGATTTGGGGTGATTTTGGGGTGATTTTGGGGCATTTAAGGGTGTTTTGGGGGAATTTTGGGGCATTTCGGGGAGATTTTGGGGTGTTTTGGGGTGATTTTGGGGGATTTTGGGGCATTTTGGGGGAATTTTGGGGTGATTTTGGGGTGATTTTGGGGCATTTTAGGGTGTTTTGGGGGGATTTTGGCATGTTCTGAGGTGATTTTGGGGTGTTTTGGGGTGATTTTGGGGCATTTTGGGGTGATTTTGGGGCGTTTTGGGGGCATTTTGGGTTGATTTGGAGGGATTTTGGGGCATTTTGGGGCGTTTCGGGGGGATTTTGGGGTGTTTTGGGCTGATTTGAGGGGATTTTGGGGCATTTTGGGCTGATTTTGGGGCATTTTGGGTGATTTTGGGGCATTTTGGGGTGATTTGGAGGCATTTTGGGGCATTTTGGGGCATTTTGGGTTGATTTGGGGTGTTTTGGGGCGTTTTGGGGTGATTTTGGGGTGATTTTGGGGCATTTTGGGGTGATTTTGGGGGATTTTGGGCTCTCTCACCGCAGCTGACGGGCACCAGTCGGGGGGGGCGGTACCGGCCCCGCCCCCCGCCCAGCCCGGGGGCTTTGGCTCCGCCCCCTCCCTCAGGCTCCTCCTCTTCCTCCTGCCAAAAAAAAAAGGGGGGCGTGGCAACTTTAAACCCCGCCCACCCCTTCAGCTACACCCACCCATTAAACCCCTAATCCCTTTAAGCCACGCCCACTCCCCTGAAGCCACACCCTCTGCCTTTTAAGCCACTCCCGCTGGGCTTTAGGCCACACCCCCTTTAGGCCACGCCCCTTTAGGCCCCGCCTACCTGCGCCGCCATGTTGGAAGGGGCGGGGCGGAAGCTCAGGGGGTCGTCGGGGCCTGTTTGATTGACAGGTGTCAGTCCAGGGGGGGGTGGGGTTTAAGGGCTGTGGGCGGGGTTTAAGGGTTGTGGGCGGGGTTTAAGGTTGTGGGTGGGGTTTAAGGGTTGTGGGCGGGGTTTAAGGGTTGTGGGCGGGGTTTAAGGGTTGTGGGCGGGGTTTAAGGGCTGTGGGCGGGGTTTAAGGGCTGTGGGCGGGGTTTAAGGGTTGTGGGTGGGGTTTAAGGGTTGTGGGTGGGGTTTAAGGGTTGTGGGCGGGGTTTAAGGGTTGTGGGTGGGGTTTAAGGGCTGTGGGCGGGGTTTAAGGGCTGTGGGCGGGGTTTAAGGGTTGTGGGTGGGGTTTAAGGGTTGTGGGCGGGGTTTAAGGGTTGTGGGCGGGGTTTAAGGGCTGTGGGCGGGTTTAAGGGCTGTGGGTGGGGTTTAAGGGTTGTGGGCGGGGTTTAAGGGTTGTGGGCGGGGTTTAAGGGCTGTGGGCAGGGTTTAAGGGCTGTGGGCGGGGTTTAAGGGTTGTGGGTGGGGTTTAAGGGTTGTGGGTGGAGTTTAAGGGCTGTGGGCGGGGTTTAAAGGCTGTGGGCGGGGTTTAAGGGTTGTGGGCGGGGTTTAAGGGCTGTGGGCGGGGTTTAAGGGCTGTGGGCGGGGTTTAAGGGTTGTGGGTGGGGTTTAAGGGTTGTGGGTGGGGTTTAAGGGCTGTGGGCGGGGTTTAAGGGTTGTGGGCGGGGTTTAAGGGCTGTGGGCGGGGTTTAAGGGCTGTGGGCGGGGTTTAAGGGCTGTGGGCGGGGTTTAAGGGCTGTGGGTGTGGCTGAAATGTGGTGGGCGGGGTTTCAGGGCTGTGGGTGGGGTTTAAGGGCTGTGGGCGGGGCTGAGGGTTTGAAGGCGGGGCTTCACTGACCCCGCCCCCCCCGGGCCGCCGCCCGCAGCAGCTTCTCCAGTTGGTACTTGAGGCCCAGCTCGAGGGGGCGGAGCTTCTCCAGTACCTGCCAAGGGGGCGGGGCTTAAGGGTGAGGGGAGGGGCCAGAACCCCCCAAACCCGCTTTGGGACCCCCAAAATTCCCTCAGGGACCCCCAAAATCCAATTTATTCCCTTTAAACCCCCCAAAATCCAATTTATTCCCCTCTAACCCCCCCAAAATTTCCCCCAAAATTTCCCCAAAAATCCCCCCAAAATCCCCCAAAATTCCCCCCAAAATCCCCCAAAATTCCCACAAAATCCCTCCAAACCCCAATTTATTCCCTTTTAACTCTCCCAAATCCCCCCAAAATCCCCCAAAGTCTTAAAAATCTCCCCAAAATCCCCCCAAATCCCCCCAAAATCCCCCAAAATTTCCAAAAAATCCCCCAAAATTCCCTCCAAAATCCCCCCCAAAATTTCCCCAAAATCCCAAAAGTCCTCCCAAAACCCCCCAAAAAATCCTCAAAACCCTCCAAAAAATCCCCAAAACCCCCCAAAAAAATCCCCCAAAAATCCCTAAAAAATCTCCAAAAAAGCCCCAAAACCCCCCAAAAAAATCCCCCAAAAATCCCTAAAAATTCCCCAAAAAATCCCCCAAACCCCCGAAAAAATCCCCAAAAAACCCCCAAACCGCCCAAAAAATCCGCAAAAAATCCCCAAACCCCCCCCAAAAATCCCCCAAAAATCCCTAAAAAATCCCCAAAAAATCCCCAAAACCCCCCCAAAAATCCCCAAAAAATCCCCAAAAAATCCCCAAAACCCCCCAAAAAATCCCTAAAAAAATCCCCAAAGAATCCCCAAAACCCCCCCAAAAAATCCCCCAAAAATCCCCAAAAAATCTCTAAAAAACCCTCCAAAAAATCCCCCAGACCCCCAAAAAATCCCCAAAAATCTCCAAAAAATCCCCCCAAAAATCCCCAAAAAATCCCTAAAAAATCCCTAAAAAATCCCAAAAACCCTCCAAAAAATCCCCAAAAAATCCCCCCAAAAATCCCCCAAACCCCCCAAAAAATCCCTAAAAAATCCCTAAAAAATCCCAAAAACCCTCCCAAAAATCCCCAAAAAATCCCCCAAAAATCCCCTTTAACCCCCCAGAATGCCCCCCAAACTCACCACTCGGGTCTCCAGGAGCCTCTCCAGGGCCCCCCCCGAGCCCCCCAGGGTCCCCCCCCGAATTTTGGGGCTCAGGAGCAGGGTCAGGTCCTGCAGGTACCACAGCAGGGCCTGGCAGCGCAGATGGAGCAGAGACAGCCCCTGCAAGGACCCAAAATGGGGTTAAAACCACCCAAAATGGGATTAAAACGTCCCAAATCCACCCAAAATTGACTTAAAGCCACATAAAATCACCCAAAATCCATTTAAATCCACCCAAAATCCACCCAAACCAACCCAAAATCCATTGAAATCCACCCAAAATCCAGGAAACATCCATTTAAATCCCCCCAAAATCCATTGAAATCCCCCCAAAATCCATTTAAATCCACCCAAAATCCATTTAAATCCACCCAAAATTCACTTAAATCCACCCAAAATTCATTTAAATCCCCTCCAAATCCATTTAAATCCACCCAAAATTGACTTAAATCCACCCAAAATTGATTGAAATCCCCCCAAAATTGACTTAAATCCACCCAAAATCCATTGAAATCCACCCAAAATCCACCCAAAATCCATTAAAATCCACCCAAAAAAATCCACTAAAATCCACCCAAAAAAAGCCCAAAAAAATCACAAAAAACCCCAAAAAATCTTAAAAAAATCCCCCAAAATTCACAAAAAAACCCCAAAAATTTGGGACCCCCCCAGACCCACTTTTAACCCTTTTTAATCCCCTTTTTACCCCTTTTTTAACCATTTTAACCCCCCCAAAACTCCCCAAAATCCCATTTTAACCCCCCCCAAAAAAGCCCCAAAAAATCAGAAAAAAAAACCAAAAAAGCCCAAAAAAATCCCCCCAAAAAAGCCCTAAAAAATCAGAAAAAAAACCCCAAAAAATCTTAAAAAAATCCCCCAAAATTCCCAAAAAAACCACAAAAAACCCCTAAAAAATCTTAAAAAAATCCCCTAAAATTCCCAAAAACCTCCCCCAAATTTGGGACCCCCTCCCGACCCCCTTTTAACCCTTTTTAATCCCCTTTTTACCCCTTTTTAACCCTTTTTTAACCCACTTTAACCCCTCCCTTTACCTGCCGCGTCTGCAGCCGCCCCGCCCTCACTCTCCGCAGCATCTCCCGCCCGTGCGCCGCCACCTCCGCCACCTGCGGGACCCAAAACCCTCCGTTTTTTGGGGCGTTTTCACCCCTTTTCGGGCGTTTTTTGGGGCGTTTTCGGGTGTTTTTTGGGGGGGGTCTCTCACCTGCCCCCGAAGCGCCTCCAGCAGCGCCACGGCTTCGCCCGCCGCCATCTTGGATCGCGGCGTGAAGGGAGCACCGCCTCGGCCAATCAGCGCCGAGCGCGCGAAGCCTTAGCCAATCAGAGCGCTGTCCCGCCCCTCCGCGCGCTGAGTGACGGGCGAGAAGACCAATCGCAGCGAGGGGTTTAAGAAGGGAGCCAATAGGAAGGCGGGAGGGCGGGATGAGGGCGGTGATTGACAGGCGCGGCCACCAATGGGCGGCGAGGGTTTCGTGAGGGGAGGTTTCACAGGGCCGCGGGGTCCTAAAAGCCCTCCGGGGGACCCTCAAAACCCCCCCCAAAAAAACCCCGAAACCCCCCAAAATCCCTAAAAAAACCCTTCGAGACCCCAAAAAATCATTTCAGGGACCCTCAAAACCCCCTCGGGACCCTCAAAACCTTCCCCGGGACCCTCAAAAATCCCTCTCTGCCCCCCCCCCCCCCCAAAGGTCCTGAAAGGTCACACAAATCCCTCCCCGTCCCAAAATTCCAAATAATTCCCCCCAAAAATCCCCCCAAAATCCCTAAAAATCCCACAAAACCCCCCAAAAACCTCCTGGGACCCCAAAAGCTCCATCAGGACCCCCTTCCCAGAGGCTTCTTTATACCCCCAAGGAGCCCTCAAAAGGTCCTGAAAGGTCACCAAAAAAAAAAAAAAAAAACAAACCTAAAAAAGTCCCTAAAAATTAAAATAAAATCCCCCAAAACCCTCCAAAAAAATCCCCCAAAACTTCCCAAAAAATCCCCGAAACCCTTCAAAAAGTTCCCCAAAAAAGTCCCCCCAAAAATCTCCAAAAACCCTCCAAAAAATCACCCAAAAAATTCCCCAAGTCCCCTAAAAAATTATTTTAAACCCTCAAAAACCACCAAAACCCCCCAAAATCCCCCCAAACCCTCCAAAAAAATTCCCCGACCCCCCCCCAAAATCTTTAAAACCCCCTAAAAAAAATTTTAAACCCTCAACCCTTCCCAAAAAAACCCTTAAATTTAAAAACCCCCCAAAAATCTCCAAAATCCCCCAAAAATTCCCTCAAAAATTCCCCAAATTCCCCAAAAACCCCTTAAAATTTTTTTTAAACCCTAAAAAATCCCCAAAACGCCCCAAAAAAATTTTTTAAACCCTCCAAAAAAACCCCAACCCCCCCCAAAAATCTCCCGACCCCCACCCAAAAAAACCCCTTAAAAATATTATTTAAACCCTCAAAATTCCTCAAAACCCCCCGAAATCCCCCAAACTCCCCCGAAATCCTCCAAATGTCCCCAAAAAAATCCCCCAAACCCCTTAAAAATTTCTAAAACTCCCAAAAACCCCCCCAAAAAAAACCCTAAAAATATTTTTTAAACCCCCAAAACTCCTCAAAACCTCCCAAAAATTCCCCCCCAAAAAAACCCCAAAAATCCTTCGAATCTCCCCCAAAAATCCCCCAAAACCCCCAAAAAATCCCCCAAAAAATCCCCAAAAACCCCCAAAAAATTCCCCCCAAAAATCCTCCAAATCTCCCCCAAAAATCCCCCCAAACCCCTTAAAAATTTGTAAACCCTCAAAATCCCCCAAAATCCCCCAAAATTCCCCCAAAACCCCCCAAAAATCCTCCAAATCTCCCCCCAAAAAAACCCTAAAAATTATTTTAAACCCCCAAAAACCCCAAAACCCCCCTAAAATTTTAACCCCCCCAAAAACCCCAAAAATTTCCCCCAAAAATCCCCCAAAAATCCTCCGAATCTCCCCAAAAAATCTCCCAAAACCCCCCAAAAATTCCCCCCAAAAACCCTCCCAAAATCCTCCAAATCTCCCCCCAAAAAATCCCTAAAAAATTATTTTAAACCCCCAAAACCCCCCAAAATCCCCAAAACCCCCCTAAAATTTTAAACCCCCAAAAAACCCCAAAAATTTCCCCCAAAAACCCCCCAAAAATCCTCCAAAAATCCCCCAAAAATTCCCCACAACCCCCCAAAAATTCACCCCAAAAATCCTCCAAATCTCCCCCAAAAAACCCCTAAAAAATTATTTTAAACCCCAAGAACCCAAAAATCCCCCCAAAAATCCCCTCAAAACACCCCAAAACCCCCCTAAAATTTTAAACCCCCCAAAAACCCCAAAAATTCCCCCAAAACCCCCCAAAAATTCCCCCCCAAAATCCTCCAAATCTCCCCCCAAAAAAACCCCTAAAAAATTATTTTAAACCCCCAAGAACCCCTAAAATCCCCCCGAAAATCCCCAAAACCCCCCCTAAAATTTTAAACCCCCGAAAACCCCCAAAAATTTCCCTCAAAAATCCCCCAAAAATCCTCCGAATCTCCCCAAAAAATCTCCCAAAACCCCCCAAAAATTCCCCCCAAAAATCCTCCAAATCTCCCCCAAAAAACCCCTAAAAAATTATTTTAAACCCCCAAGAACCCCTAAAATCCCCCCGAAAATCCCCAAAACCCCCCTAAAATTTTAAACCCCCGAAAACCCCCAAAAATTTCCCCCAAAAACCCCAAAATCCCCCCAAAACACCCCAAAACCCCCCAAAAATTCCCCCAAAAATCCTCCAAAAATCCCCCAAAACCCCCCAAAAATCCCCCCAAAAATCCCCCCAAACCCCCCCAAAATTTCTAAACCCCCCCAAAACCCCCAAAACACCGAAATTCCTCCCCAAAAACCTACAAACAAACTCTTTATTCCCGATTTTTTTTGTTTTGCCGCTGAGGGAGGGGGGGGGGGGGAGAGGAGAAAAAAGGGGGGCGTGGCTTCCTGGAAAGGGAGGGGGCGTGGCTTCCGGCGGGGTGGGCGTGGCCTCAGCGCCGCCCCCCCCGGTCCCTCAGAGGGGGGCTCCGGGAGCGGCTGCGGCGCTTCCGGTGCCCGCTGGGGGGCGCCCTGCTGGAGGAGGAGGAGGAAGCCCCGCCCCCTTTGCGGGAGGAAGGAGCGGAGCCATCCCGGGAGGAAGGGGCGGGGTTGCCGCCGGAAGAGGCGGGGCCTGAGGCGGAAGTGCCCCCCGATTGGCGCTGCCGAAGCTCCTCCTCTTCCTGCTCCTTCCGGCGCCGCTCCCGCTCCCGCGCCCGCGCCGCCCGCTCCGCCTGCTTCTGCACGAACTAATTAACGCAAATTTACGCTAATTAGGCGCTAATTAAACGCCAGGGGACACTCCCACCGCTGCTCCAATCGACCAACCCCGAATTCCCTCGTTTAACCCAAAATTTGGGGGTTTTTTAACCCCATTTTCCGTGGTTTTAACCCAATTTTTAACCCGATTTTCAACAGAAAATTCCCAATTTTTAACCCAGTTTTCCATAGAAATTTCCCAATTTTTAACCCGATTTTCAACAGAAAATTTGCAATTTTTAACCCAGTTTTCTGTGGAAAATTCCCAATTTTTAACCCAATTTTCCGTGGTTTTAACCCAATTTTTTTTACCCAATTTTTAGTGGTTTTTAACCCAATTTTTAACCCAATTTTCCACTGAAAATTCCCAATTTTTAACCCAATTTTCCACTGAAAATTCCCAATTTTTAACCCAATTTTCCATGGTTTTAACCCAATTTTTAACCCAATTTTCCGTGGTTTTAACCCAATTTTTAACCCTATTTTCCGTGTTTGTTAACCCAATTTTTAACCCGATTTTCAACAGAAAATTCCCAATTTTTAACCCAGTATTCCCTGGAAAATTCCCAATTTTTAACCCAATTTTCCACAGAAAATTCGCAATTTTTAACCCAGTTTTCTGTGGAAAATTCCCAATTTTTGAACCCAACCCAATTTTCGTGGTTTTACCCAATTTTTTTTACCCAATTTTAGTGTTTTAACCCAATTTTCCACTGAAAATTCCAATTTTAACCCAATTTTCCACTGAAAATTCCAATTTTTAACCCAATTTTCCATGGTTTTAACCCCAATTTTAACCCTATTTTCAACGTGTTTAAACTCCAATTTTCAACCCGATTTTCAACAGAAAATTCCCAATTTTAACAGTTTCCAGAATTTCCAATTTTTCCGTCACAATTTTTAACCCAGTTTTCTGTGGAAAATTCCCAATTTTGAACCCGATTTTTCCGTGGTTTTAACCCAATTTTTTTTACCCAATTTTTAGTGTTTTTAACCCAATTTTTAACCCAATTTTCCACTGAAAATTCCAAATTTTTAACCCAATTTTCCACTGAAAATTCCCAATTTTTTAACCCAATTTTCCACTGAAAATTCCCAATTTTAACCCAAATTTCCATGGTTTTAACCCAATTTTTAACCCAATTTTCCGTGGTTTTAACCCAATTTTTAACCCTATTTTCCGTGTTTTTAACCCAATTTTTAACCCGATTTTCAACAGAAAATTCCCAATTTTTAACCCAGTTTTCCCTGGAAAATTCCCAATTTTTAACCCAAGTTTTCCGTGGTTTTAACCCAATTTTTTGTACCCAATTTTTCCGACTTTTTAAACCCAATTTTTTAACCCGATTTTCTGTGTTTTTAACCCGATTTTTAACCCAATTTTCCCTGGAAAATTCCCAATTTTGAACCCGATTTTCCGTGGTTTTAACGCATTGGTTAACCCCATTTCCGTGGTTTTACCCAATTTTTACGCCGATTTTCCATAGAAAATTCCCATTTTTAACCCAATTTTCATAGAAAATTCCCAAGTTTTAACCCAATTTTCCCCCAAATTTGACCCAAATTAGAAATTTTCCCCGAAATTTTGATTTTTCCCCCCAAATTTTGAATTTTTGCCCCAATTTTATTTTCCCCCTCAATTTTTATTTTCTCCCCAAATTTTATTTTCCCCCAAAATTTTAATTTTTTCCCCAAAATTTTGAATTTTTCTCCCAAAATTTTAATTTTTTCCCCAAATTTTTATTTCCCCCAAAATTTTAATTTTTTCCCCCAAAATTTTAATTTTTTCCCCCAAAATTTTAATTTTTTCCCCCAGAAATTTTTTTTTCGCCCAAAAATTTTTATTTTTTGCCCCAAAATTTAGGTTTTGGTTCCCCCAAATTTGTATTTTTTTCCTCCAAAATTGTATTTTTCTCCCCAAAATTTTTATTTTTCCCCCAAATTTTGATTTTTCCCCTTTTTGATTTTTTCAAATTTTGATTTTCATCCCAAATTTTAATTTTCCCCCTCAAATTTTAATTTTTCCCCCCAAAATTTTAATTTTTCCCCCCCAAATTTTTAATTTTTTCCCCCCAAATTTTAATTTTTCCCCCCAAAATTTTAATTTTTCCCCCCAAAATTTTAATTTTTCCCCTCCAAATTTTAATTTTTCCCCCCCAAATTTTAATTTTTCCCCCCAAAATTTTTATTTTTCCCTCCCAATTAACTTCCGCCCCCTCCCACTTTTAACGGGCTCGCCCTATGCAAATGTATGCAAATGGAGGGTCCCGCCCACTCTGGGGGTCGGTCAGGGGCAGCCATAGATTGCACGGGGCCGCTTTGGTTTCCGGGAAAAGGTGCGTCCAGGAGCTTCGCCGGCGGCTCCTCCGGGCTTTGTCTGCCCAAAAACCACCAAATGCACCCCAAGATCACCGCAAATCCACCCAAATTCGACCCAAATTCACCCCAAATTCACCCAAAATCCACCCAAATTCACCCAAATTCAACCCAAATTCACCCAAAATCCACCCAAATCCACCATAATCCAATTAAGATACACTCAAAATCACCGCCAAATTCACCCAAAAACTGCTTAGAATCCACCCAAAATCCACCTAAATACACCAAAAATGCACCCAAATTCACCCAAATCCACCCCAAATCCACCCAAAGTCACCCCAAATTCACTCCCAAATTCACCCAAAATCCACCCAAATCCACTCCAAAATCCACCAAATATCCACCTAAATCCACCCATATCACCCCAAATTCACCCCAAATTCAACCAAAATCCACCCAAATCACCCCAAATCCAGCCCAAATTCACCAAATCCACCCAAATCACCCCAAATTCACCCAAAATCCACCCCAAATTCACCCAAAATTACCCAAAATCCACCCAAATCACCCCAAATTCACCCAAAATCCACCCAAATTCACCCAAATCACCCAAAATTCACCCAAAATCCACCCAAATCCACCCAAAATCCAATTAAATACACTCAAAATCACCCCAAATTCAACCAAAAACTGCTTAAATCCACCCAAAATCCACCAAAATACACCAAAAATGCACCCAAATTCACCCAAATCCACCCAAAATCCACCCAAATCACCCCAAATTCACCCAAAATCCACCCAAATCACCCCAAATTCACCAAAATTCACCCAAATCACCCCAAATTCACCAAAATTCACCCAAATTCACCAAATTCACCCAAAATTCACCCAAAATCCACCCAAATCCACCCAAATCACCCCAAATTCACCCCAAATTCACCCAAATCACCCCAAATTCACCAAAATTCACCCAAATTCAACCAAATTCACCCCAAATTCACCCAAAATCCACGCAAATTCACCCAAATCACCCCAAATTCACCCAAAATCCACCCAAATTCACCCCAAATTCACCAAAATTCACCAAAAAACTGCTTAAATCCACCCAAAATCCACCCAAATCCACCCAAAACTCCCATTTTCCCCCCAAATTTCTCCCCGTTTCCCCTCAAAATTTCCCATTTTTTCCCTCAAATTTCCACCCCAAATTTCCCCATTTTCCCCCAAAAATTTCCCATTTTTCCCCCAAAATTTCCCCCCATTTTCCCAAATTCCCACCCCAAATTCCCCCTTTTTCCCCCCAAAATTTACCCCCATTTTGCCCTAAATTTCCCCCCATTTTTCCCCAAAATTTCCCATTTTCCCCCAAATTTTCCCCCATTTCCCCCAAAATTCACCCCCATTTTCCCCAAAATTTCCCATCTTCCCCCCAAAATTCACCCCCATTTTGCCCCAAATTTCCCTCCATTTTCCCCCCAAAATTCACCCCCATTTTCCCCCTAAAATTTCCCATTTTTCCCCCAAAATCCCCCATTTCCCCCCCAAAATTCCCCTTTTTCCCAAAAAATTTCCCATTTTCCCCTCCAAAATTCTCATTTTCCCCCCAAAATTTCCCCCCTTTTCCCCCAAAATTCTCACCCTAAATCCCCCCATTTTCCCCCAAAATCTACCCCTATTTTTCCCCCAAATTCCCCCTTTTCCCCCCCAAATTTCCCCCCAAATTTCCCATTTTTCCCCCCAAATTTGCCCCCAAATTCCCACCCCAAATCCACCTTTTCCCAAAAAAATTTCCCCCATTTCCCCCCTAAAATTTCTCATTTTTCCCCCAAATTTCCCCCCCAAATTCCCCCTTTTTCCCCCCAAAATCCCCCTTTTTCCCCAAAAAATTCCCACCCCAAATCCCCCCATTTTCCCCCAAAATCTACC